>NW_027279310.1:132500-223975 GCF_046629955.1 Centroberyx affinis | reverse complement strand
TGCACACACGAGGAGAGAGGGAAAATGTGAGAGAGAGAACAGATGAAAATGGAGAGGGAATCGGAGGTGGGTGAGAGGGGGACGGAGAGAGAGCAGGAGAGGTAGAAAAAAAGGATGGAGGGACGAGAGCAGATGAGCAGACAGAAAGACAAGAGGAAAAAGAACAGAAAGACAAGAGGAAAAAAGAGGGCGACAGAGGAGCTTGTAGAGTCACTCTGCCAAAATAAATGGGTAAAAAGACAAAGCCAGGAAAAATGAGTCATTCCCATGGGAGAACAGATACCGATTTCCTCCTTTGGAAAACACTATGACAACGATGGAACACTCTTCATATCGAAGTAGTACAATATCTATCATTTCTTCGACAAAATGGATGGCAATATAACATAAACAGACGAGAAGAGTACGTGTGCATGTTTGAGAGGTAGAGAAAAGGAGAGATAAGAGTGAGGAAGCAAAAGAAAACTGTTATGTGTCTGTGAGGGGATGGGGGGGGGGGGGCAGAGAGACAGACAGAGAGATTTTATACATGCGATGAGGGAGGAGGAGCGGAGATAAAGCTGGGGTCTGGTTCATCGAAAGTGTCAGACGCTCAATAAAAATAAGGCTGCAGGAAGCGCTCCCGTCACAAACAGCCTGAACTCATGTCAGACAAATACTCTCCAGGAAAGGAAACGAGAGGAAGGGGGAGGAAAAGAGAGAAGGATTAGAGGGGACAGAGAGACAATCCATCTCCTGGCAGACTATTCTTCACCTTAAAGGTGGCAACAACAGCTGGCACCTTGGCACCTTGCTGATGCCCACACCTGTCTCCCCCACTGTGTGTACACACTGTCTACCCCAGCTGCCTTAAGCCTTCCCTACAGGACACCAAATTACACAATATTCTCATGTGTTATGTATCATAAAACACTTTTAATTAATACATCCATATGTTTTCAATTTCTCATAAACTGTAGGCCGTGCAAAAACTTTTTAACTACTAAAAAACAATTACAAAAGAATAACTAAAAGTTGAAATCAAATCATTCCATCTCTAAAACATCTCCGTACTGCATTTCACCAGTGGGCTTGCCCTGGCACGTCTCTCGCAGGAAATTATATACGACAGACAGACAGTGGCAGCTGTAATCTTATCCAACACAACAATAAAATCACACCTTGTAACTCCTTTACGGGCAGCATTCCACTGTAAAGACACTGCTCCGAGACAAAACGATTGGTGAAAGTAGAGGTTAAAGTGCAACGAAGCAGCGTCTACTAGGTAGAGATCCAGTCATACAGCAACGGCTCGACTGTGCCAGCTAGTTTAGTGGTGAGCATGTAGCTTATCTAAGACTTTTTAATATGAACGTACATTGATGAAACTTTTGTTTTGTTGTCTGCATTACGTGTTGTGCGGTAGGGATGGCCCGAGTCAAAACCACTTATGGCAGTGAGTAGAGCTGAACAAATAATTGAGAAAAAAAAAATGAAATCGCAATATGAACTTCTTCCAAAATGGATTTCTAAACAAGGTGTTTTAATCTTTGACCTATGAATCCAGTACAATATTGGTGAAAATCTTTCATTATACTCAAACTCAATAAATCCTGCACACTGACATCTATTTTAAATTTCTAAAAAATTTGACAAGAAAAACTTGTGATGCTATGAATCGCAGTTCAAAACGCAATTGCAATATTCTGTCAAATAATCACAATTTGATTTTTTGTCAATATCTTTCAGTCCTAGCAGTGACACACATGGTTTGGAGTCGCACCATTGCTGTGGAATTATTTAAAAAATTGCAGACGGAAAGCAGCCCAGCAGCTACATGTAATGCTTGCAATGCAAGTATTTCTAGGGGCGGCAGCAACAGAGCTGCTTTCAAGTGTAAAGGAAAGGTATTTATTTACTTTAGTCTTTGAACATAGCAAAAACATAGTAACAGACCAAGACCAAGATAAAAGAAATGCAGCCATGCTCTAGGCTTTTCATTCTTAATGCAGTTGTTTAACCGAGTATAAACTTATCTTTCCACGCTTGGTTTGGTTTTACTGATTTCAGATCTATCAGAGTGATGCTTATAGTATGCAGCTGTTTGTTTAAAAAAAAAATGATCGGGACAAAGTATTGGCAGATACTCAATATTAAATGACTCATCAGAGACAAAAAAAAGTTCCCTATTGTGTGGCCTGCCTAGTATGGCTGCAGGAAGCTCTATGCGGACATTACTTATACAACTGTCAATCAAGGAGATGACACTTTTACTTTTACTTTTGAGCTTTGTACGTTTTGTAATAAATTAGACCCAATTTCTCCTGTAATGCGCTTATTGGAAAAAGCGACAGCGCTTGTGTGTGCGCATACTTGTATGTGGACTGGTTCTGGGAATGACCCAATGTGCATGTGCGTCTGGCCCATTAAAACACAAAGGCCCATTGTGTATCAGTTAAGTGGGGGGGAGGGAGGCAGAGATCGAGGGGTGGTGTATGGCGGCGAGGGAGGGGTCAGTGACCTTGCTCATAGCCAACCAGATGACCTCATTCACAGCACAGAGGAATTCTCTCTCTCCCTCTCTCCCCCGCTGTTCTTTATCACTCTCACTATCCTGCCCTCGCTCTCCACGGCCTTGCTCGCCTTTATCCTTTCAGCGAACACAATCAATCAATTGAGTAGGACCAGACTCATGCTCACTAACCCTTTCATATAGACCGCAACGATTCCACATTCTTTCCTGCTAGTTATCTATGGGTTTTTATGCCGGTCTTTCCTGTGTTCACCACGGTGCTAAAGAGGCGCTTTGTTTCACCAATTAAAACCTAATCATACAAAACCAGCCATTGTTTCTGCTCTGTAATCTGGTCCCAACCACTGCACTGATAAGGACAGACAGACTTAAGCCTTACCATAAACAGACAAGCAGTGACAATCGCTAAACAAATAGCACACAAAACTCTGTTTAACTTGCAGTTACACAACTTTATGACTTCATTCATGTGCTACTTCTGTCCCTTTGGGTTGGACGCGTTACACACAGGCATAAATTATGCTAAGCAAATCATGTTTTACATTAAAGCACGAGACTGCAGGGCAGACAGCCACTGTAGCTACAACATAGTTCTAGTTAGGCTGTGTCACTCTGTATTTGAGACAGAGGCCCTGTTCAAGTAAATGGAACATTTCAGAACATACAGATAGAGGGGGAACTGCATACAAAGCCCCTGTGAAGTGACATTACTCGCTGTGAAGTTTCATCACAGTGAGCAGAAAGCACCGTAAAAACAAGTTGAGCAGTACTCTGCCACTCTCAACCCCTCTCTTAGCTCCGAATGACATACCATCACCTGATCTGATGACACAAGCACTGGCATCCAATCGTAAGTCTGTAGAGAGAGGCAGGGGAGGGGGGAGGGGGAGGTGGTGCGGGTGCTGAAAATGCCATGAACTTGAACAACTGCAGTGTGGAATGACTGCGCTCTTCTGTCAACATCTCACACTTACACACACAGCACAGTGTGCTTCTAGGAACCCTTCCAGCATGATTGCACTGAGCCTTCTCTCCTTCCCCCTACTACCCTGCTCCGTCTTTACACTCATACACTTGGCATGCACTCAAACCTGTTTCACCGTCTTTAAAACAGACCGTACCATCAGTCAAGGGCATGTACCAAAGGCCACCCACAAGAAGCAACAGGGCCCAGTGTGAGATATAGCCTAGTTTATGTTACATTTCACACACTATCGCGAGAGCAGCAATGAGCAACAGGGAACACTGTGAATGTTGCGTATGATTTGACATGTAAAAGGGATAAGAAACCCATCAGCGGAGGGAAGTGGCTTAGGCCCAGTTAAGGCCAGAGTCCCCACTACATATTTGATGGCAGAATGCTGCAGAGGAATCTCACTCCCTCTTGTTGCCTCGCCCTCTGTGGCCCTTAGGGAAGGTTATGGCAGGGCCATCTGCTCTTGCCAAGCCTCACAGAAACAACACGGGCTGCTCAGGGACAGGTAAATTATTCATCTTTGATTTATCGGCCGGCCAGCAACTAGTGAGAAGCCAAGGAGAAGGCTGCAAACCGCAGGCGGACTGATCCATTGGGGCGTTTATGGAGGAGGAAGGGGTCACTGAAACCTCTTGGACTAGAAGTCTTGGACCAGGATTACAAAAGCTTTGAGGGAAATGTTGCAAAGGTAAACAGACTTAATACCAAGACATGTGTGAGCGTGACGCAAAATTAGAAGATGGTATTAGAAAACGTTGTCCGTCAGCCTTTGATATTTTCATTTCAGTGGAACGGAGATTGCCACCGCCTGCCGTGAAATAAAAGCTCTATCGAATTACGGCCTAATTATGCATTAAGCATTTCTAGTTATTTAAAGCATAGCAGAAGTTGTCGTGCCTCACTGGTGATGCTGATCAGATCAAGTTGAGCTAAAACACACTATGAGAGTGTGTGTGGGGAAAACAAACACCGAGCTGGAGGTTAAGTGCTCTGACTGTGCTCCCGGTGAAATTCCTGAGCTTGCTGCCAACGCTTGCCATTCCTCCTCTGAAAAAGAGAGAAAAGGAACGTAGAAGGCGGGCGACAGAGAGAGAGAGCGAGAGAGAGAGACAGAGTGAGCATTCAGCTCGTTTTTTCACCTCCTTTCTGTGAAGAAAACAAAACAATGGGGAAGGGAACAGGGGAGAAACGGTGACAAATATCGCCGTAGCGATTCCCGAGGAGCCTAATTGTTAGACACCACATCTGTAATGACAGCTCAGAGACACAAAAAACACAAATAGAGCGAGGGAGAGAATGGGGGGGGGGGGGGGGGGTACTATGAGTGAGGGGAGTGGTAGAGCTATTCCAAGCAGTCAAAGAATGTAACAGGGTGGGGCCCCTACTCCTCTCGACCGAGAAATACCATGCATGTGTGTTGCATGTGCACACACATGCCCCCACATGTGGGGAAAGGAAGGGATGAGGAAGATAGAATAAACAACTTTGTCCCAGACGGCCCTTCACGATTGAATCTAAATTAGTCAAAGGAAAGCCAAGAGACAGACGCACCTCTGTGGGAAAGGACAAAAGAGGAGCAGGCCTCTCCATTCACCAGAGCCAGCAGCCAGCTCCCTCCTCCTCCTCCTCCTCTGTCTGTCTGGAGGAAAAACAAACCACTGACTCGCCCTCTCCATGGTCGTTTCCTGTCCAAAACGGGCGTTACTTCCCGTAGATGTTTTTGTATAAGACACAAAAAAAATAGCCAAAAAGGCTACACAGCTCAGGTCAATGGGAGAAAGAAATATATAACCCAATTTAAACTAGTCAGCGCCAATGAGCTGTTGTGACATAATTATTACAACATCCCTTGACACCCTCTTCCCGTCTTCCTCTCTCACACTAACAGTCATAATCTGGAACACACTCACAAATACCAGACAGAAGCATGACTCCCTCTTTGACAGGAAATGCACAGTAAGCCTGCTTCGGGAAAACTCGCACTGTACATCTGGCCACCTCGTTCACTGTTAATTTAACAGATTTGCTCTGCTTACAGACTTGAGGAATAAAAAAAGAGATGAAGAGCCTGTAGCAAAACGTTGTCTAACAGCCAGCAGTAATAGAAGGGGAAACACTTAGTTTTGGTGACAGCCAGCCAGCCAGATAGTCAGGCAGGCAGGGCAGGGCAGGGAGACAGGAGGGCAGGCAGAGGCTGCAGTGATAAGAAGGCCCCAGCACTCACGGGATTGAGGCCTGAGATAAGAGCCTGGGGCTGTCGTTGGATGACTTTATCATACAGCAGCCAGAGGGGGGCCCAGTGCTGGGGCTGGATATGGGCCAGGGGAACTGGACGGGGCTGGGGCTGGAACAGGGACCGAAGCTCACACAGGCACTGTGGTGGGGCTACTGGATAGAAAGGCTCCCGGGCAGAGACATGTAGGTAAGGAGACAGGCAAGGCAACACTGGGTTCGGCCACAACCCTTACACCTCACCCCGTCAGACTCATGTCACCAGCTAATTTATTACCAGGGTGGAGGAGAGAATGAGAAAGAGGGAGAGCGTGAGGGGGAAGAGAGAGGCAGCCGAGAGAGAAAGAAAGACAGGACAAAGCCTCCAACTCTGCTTTCTCACTGGCGGTGGCGGCTCAGTAAACCGGCTCACAGAATGGCTCTTGGTTAATTAAATTCCAGCTTATAAGTGGTGCCTTGGGAGAGAAAGGGGGAGAGAGGAAAGGGGTTGTGGGGGGGGAATAACAGGTTTCAGCTCGCAAAACGACTCTGGCCTAACACCCCCGCCCCCCCAAATTCTCTTTCTCTGTCCGTCTCTATCTGCGCTCCCTCACGGCCCTAAGCTGCATCTTACTTTGCGAGCGGCACTCAATCTTGTTAGCCAACAAATTGATTGCATGTCGGAGGTTAGTGCGGGTCTAGCCCTGTGCCGAGGATTGCCAAGGGTCAACCTACGGTGGGAGAATGAAGTGCTGCAACAGCCAGGCATGATGGAGATACAGATAGAGGGGGATGACAGGGAGAACCAGACACACAGATTGACAGCGAAACAGAACACAGAAATATGGGAAAACAGATAAGGAACCAGACGCAGAGGGCTCCCTTTCTCCCATTTATCAAAATCTCTGCTCTAAACTGCTATTCCCACGGGACTAGTCACACACACACAGGCTGCACGGTGGACAGCCGACTGTCTGTCCTCCAAACACTGACAACTCTCCGGGGAATGTCCTGTTAAATCACGACGCAGAGACAAACAAGCAGACATGAAACTCTATATGCAAAGGGGATGCAGCAGCCAGGGACAAGTGGCATGACGCACAACCTGACCCCGCCACACAGCATGCAATGGAACAACGGGCTATTAAATCTATTACACAAACAAGGCTCAAAATTGAGCCTGTAAGGAAAAGGGAACTTGGAACAAATGGTTTAGATCAATCTGACAATTCTGTTCCACACAGAAAGACTCGCCAGAGGACACACTTAAAAAAAAAAAAGAAGAAAAAAAAAAAAAACCTCTCCTTCTCCAATGCTCCGCTAACTTACAACAGCGCCTGCACTTCACTACTACAAACTCTAGATGTTATATGGGCTGTCTCCTCCTGCCAAGAGAAAATATAGCAATTTGAAGCAGCTTGTTGGCTGGCATGTGGAGCGCGGATCGTAAAGAGAAATAAAAAACTCTATGGCGGGTGTCACCTAAGGGAGATGAACAACTGCAACGCAAGGGGATTTCAAAAAGGGCCTGTCAACTTGGCCAAAGTGACCTTGAGGTGCTACATACATACTGGGGAGCGCAACGGCGATGTCCCCACACACACACACACACCTCTGACGCAGGGTAGACGTGGAGCGGTCGTAACACACGATGGTCACAGGGGGTAATGGCTATGGTGTCGGCTTTCTTTTGCCGTGGAAACAGCTGCGCAGACACGCACAAATGTTGCGGGTGGATGGGTGGAGAGGCATGTGCAGCTGTCTGGGACACTCTTAAGGGATAGACAATTCGGAAAGGAGAATTTAAAAGCTTCGATTCTAACTCGGCTTGCTTTTTGCACTCACTAGCGATTCCAGTCTGACAAAAAGAAGGGCGTTTGACGTATTTCAAATCACAGCGAGAGACTATGCGGGCATCAGACATCAGACATTTACGCTTGTACTCCGTTATGAGAGAACTGTTGTCTTGGGTGTTTTCATCAACAATATGCAGAATTTTTCTCCCCGCGGAGACAAGCCTGCCGATGCCTTGTTGACAGCTTAGGACTGCCCTTCAATTTCTCCCTCCGTCTCTATTTTACCTTCACTTTCTTTACCTCCAAGCTGCCTGGTTATATTTCTACTTCTGTCTCAGCATCAATAGCTTTTCAAGCAGCATTTTGCTCCTTCCTTGTCACCCTCTCAAGACACCCACTTGTGGAGAGACAGGACTGACTGAGAAGACTCTCAAATCCTCTGCATACTCTGAGGGGGGAAAAAAAACAACTACTTGCATTCAACAAAAACCTTGGTACATCAAACACGGATCACACCACAATACCACAGGTTACAGAATCCTGTCTGGACTCTATACCGTCTGACCGAAGTCGCGGTCAAGTGTCATGTTCGTCGTTCCTGCTGAGCCTGACCACTGTCTCGGCATACGCTTAACCTGCCCATCACGAAAATCTACCACCAGCACACACACACAGCAACCACACAACCGGAATAAAAACCCATTTTAACGACTTTTCTCCACTTTAGGAATTGCAGCGATCAAACAGCACATGAAGTCGCCTAATGTCGCACATTATAGTTAATGATGTTATTTTAAAATGTTATGGTCTAAATGCAACTGATCCAATTTAATGTCAATTGTACACATGATTTAAAAGCACAAGGCCAAAGCAAGGATTTTTTTTTTTTTGCAGCACTTCGCTGTTACTGTTCGTTACAAGCAGCGTGACCTGGGTGGGGTCGGTTTACACCAGGGTGGGACGGGGAGTGGGAGGATAGCCCTAAATACCGCACCAGAGCTTCGGCCCGGTCCAAAGGGGTGAGCAAACCAAACAGCCCCTAACAGGAACCAGACGGTCAGACAGGCCTCCTCGGCACTGGGGTGGCTTTCATCACACACACACGAAACATTTGGCGGCGGGGTAAAGTTTGGTCTGGTGCTGTGGAAACCCCAGTAAACCTGAGAGTTGTGTGGCTTTAGAGGGAAAAGAAACAAAGAAAAGAGGCTGTGGAGTCATGGGAGTCCCAGCCATGATTTCTTAATAAAAAAAAAAAATAACACACCCCACAACTCTCTCTAATACAAACACAGTGCTGTGGGACATTCTGGCTTGCAAAAAGATTTTTTTATTTGGCTCGGCTGCGTACAAGTCTATTGAAGTGGAAAGAGCATGTGGCATTAGAGAGAAAACTCCATGTTGTCCACATGGATGCTGGGAAGCAGGGATAGTTTCTTGCTTGCACTGGGTTACTTTATGCAGTGTGCCGACAGCCGCACGGCTGAGTTGTTTGAGTAAATGAGAGAGGTGCACGGACCATGCATGGTCCTTTTTCCTTATTGTTCACCAGAGAATTGTCGGGGTGTAGGACTGTGGGGGTTGGGAGGCAGCAACAGGGAGAGGGAATGAAACAAAAACAACAAGTCTGTTTCCTGTCTCTCCCCCTCAGTAAAAACACTGACTTCGACCCACCCACCACCCAAATATAATACATAAAACAGGGCAGTCGTTGTTTTCAGGTCTAATCTTTTTAGGAATGCCTCTGCTGTAAAACTTTTTTGGGGTTCAGTCTCGTTGCAAAGGTACGGCAAAAATGTCACTAGGGCACTACGGGGAATAACATTTTTTCTAGTGGTAGAAACACACGAGGTGTTTCACTGTTTAACAGGCTGGTATACAAAACTTCTCAAAACCTCACCCTGAAGTGACACAAGTTTCCCGACCGAAAAAGCACCACAATATCCCTGTAGGGGACTCCCAGTGTGTCTGCTGTACTCAATAGTGAGTTTACAAGGACCTTATCTTACTTTATATGACATACTTATCTTCTATGGTACGACTATAATATTTCTACTGGAACTTAATTGTGTCGTGATTGCTTTAAAGTATTCTTTTAAAATTAATTATAGCATTGCTACAGTGTGTTCTTTTGGGTTACGGCTCCCACTTTATGTCGAAAAATAGCTTGTTTACCATTTGTCAAGGAAGGCAGGAAATCTTTCCAGACCGGTTTTGCAACTACATACTACAGAGCCTACTCATCCAGGAATGCAACTGAAACTTAACTAGGCATTGCCTCTTATTCTCGGAAGAAATTATTAATTTACCCTTCTATCACAAATGGTTCCGTTTTCATTTAAAGGGACGAGGTGTCCGCCGTCCAACACCACAGACAGCATGGGGACAGTCTGCTAGGGGGATGTGGCGCTCTCTAGTGTCCCCAGCTCACTTACATAAACCTCGCGTCAAACCTTCCGCTTAGACCCGCTTATGCTATTGATACTGTCAACATGAACGGCAAATAAGTCGCGTTTATAGGTGCTGCCATTTGTGCCAAATGCAGTGAGCGCAGTGAAGAGACGTTCAGGAACAAAATCCCGTCTCGACGGCGCCGCTGACAAAGGCGATGCAGTTTGGTAGGGAAGCTTGACTGGCAAAAAAAAAAAAACACGACGACTGCAGCAAATGAAAGAAAATATAATCGTCATCGTGGAAATCATAGCCTCGGATCATGGCATGAGACTGTTAAAGGGGGACGTAGCCCAAAACGTGTCCTTTTGAATAAAAAAGTTAGACGGCTGAAATAATCTGTGCAACCCCCCGCAACTCACTGGCCATTGTTTGGGCAACAAGCAGGCACATTCCGACGTGCTGCTTTCCACTACGGCTGCTGGGCAAAAACAGTTTTTAACACAACCCTAGCAGCAAAAATGAAGAAAGAGGAAATGTATCTTTCAGTGTGTTGCGTTTTGTTGCATTTATTAGAGACGTCTGTAGTAGCGGGGTAAGTTTATTAGGATGTGCTGCTGCTACCGTTTGGTTCCTTCAGAGTTCAATGGAACGCGGACACCCAGGCTAGCTTAAAATGTAGCTAAGCTAAATTGTTCTGGTACATGTGCAATCAGGCCCTAATTGAGATTAGTAACCGCATAACCCGAAATTGTCTACAAAACAACTTGGGGAACACTTTATACCAACACGGCGACCGTGTCAAGTAGTTTTTAAGCGAGTGAAAAAAAGTTTACCATCGTCGCCACAAAGTCAGAGTGCAAAAACAAACTCAGAAGACACAGCCTAGGCTACTGGGAGGACTTGGCTAGAAAACTCTCAAATTCACGTCATCTTGTGGTTTAGGGCAAACCAAACTCACTCAAGAGGTTTTTGCTCTTTGCGTTTTGTACGACAGTGACTGCTTGATCTAAGTTGGAAGTGTTATAGTGTCTGGCATGGTCAGCAATGTTGGGTAGCCGATGCTAGTGCGTGTCTGCGCCTGCCAATGCAGCAGGCATGCCCAGCGAAGCCGCGCCGGACTGCGCTGTGGTCACGCTTCCCCTCCCGACTGCCCCACTGCTCCAGACGGCCATTTACCTTCATCGAGAAGCCTCTCAAGGTGTGTGAAGATGCCGCAGAGATTTGGCAGACTGGTCATGAGCTTCTTCTCGTTTAATAATTGCATCAAATAGTCAGGACTCGGCCTCGGTCGCTCCTTCACTTCGATCTCCCCGACCATCATCTTTGCGACGAGAGTGGAGAAGAAACCACCGAGAAATACAGAATCCTTTTTTACGAAAAGGGAAAAAAAAATGCAAAAGAAAAAAACTTGCGGATCAAATCCCACGTTTCCCCCCCTCTTTGTGGCTAGACGACACTCTGAACACCAGAAGAAAATCTGGTTTGGTTTGTTCGTGTTGTTTGAGTGGAGAGGGGAAAAAGAAACCGTTATCTCCTTCCAGAGACTCGTGCGCCGTACTCTCCTCTACGCCGTGTGCGCTCGGGGACGTTCGATTCCACCACTGTAGGCGCGAGAGACTATTCCACCGGAAAGGGTCCGTCCTCCTCAACGCCTATTGGCCAGGAGGGCTTTCATGGGGCTGGTGGGAGCACCAATGAGCGCGCGGTAGCGAGCCAGGAGGGCGGTGAGGTGCCGCTGGTTAAATGATCTACAGAGATTAGGGCCAATTGTGTGCAGTGCGCAGGAATGCATTATGCCCCTAAACAGAGGAGTAGTCAACACACAGGCCACCACGCATTACTCTCCTATACCCTTTCCACACTGATATCAAAAGTCATATCAATAATAATTCATAGGATTCAAACAGTCAATGTGTTTCTGTAGGTCTTACTTTTATAGCATTGTCTTTAATGGTCACTCACTTGGCTATATAGGCAGATCATAGACTTCATGTGTAGGCTGCATGTCTAGGCTTTATTAGTTCTTTTTTTTTAGGTATGTGATATGTGACAATATTGATCAACCTGTGCATTCCATATCTTACAAGATGCCTATCTATTGTCACACAAGTCTTGTACATCTTGTGATCTGTCTTTGGACCAATTGATCAATGTTCCAGTAATCAATAAAGCCTTTTCATTGCCCTGTCCTTGGGAGGACCTTTCTACATATCCTCCGAAGATTAACGTCCATGATCAATGGAACACACACAAACCAGCTACCGCCAGTCTCTCACATCCAGCCTAGTGTAAATAAACCACAACTGGCCCGTTTTGATTTTAACAGCTGTCAGCTGAGAGGGGCCTGGCTAAATCTGAGTCCCGACCTTGGCCTTCATTCAATTTGTCCGCTTGCCGCTCGCCCTCTCATGTCTTTGTAAAAGTAGCCCCAGGCTGGGTGCATGAATACTCAAACAGCTGCACTATGACCTTCTGACTTCAGTTCGCCGCCACTGTGTCAGTATATGGGCAATAGAATATGGAGACAGGCTCTTTGGCTTAGTGCAGTATGTCACCCAAATTGATAAAACAAAACCTACTAGTATGCTGTGACTTGGTTGGATGTGTATGGACAAGTGGCTGGTGCCACACATACAAAGCTCTCAATCTCATGTATATCACACGCTCTCGACACACATACACATACATGCATTCATGCGCACACCCACACACATACACACACAATGGCACACATCCCCACATACACGTACACAAACATTCCTCCAGCCCAGATAACAGCATTTAGGAGGAGCGGGGTGGGTGACAGGTCCCTCCACATCAAAGCAGGAAGACAGATACGGTTGCCTTAACAACCAACACAACACACATTCTGCTTCTCTGCCCTTCACCCAGTGTCTACATATAGCTGTATTATTATTAGTAGGATTAATGTTAGTATTATTGAGCTTCAACTGAGTCTAAGACAAACCAAGAAAGCCTAGTGAAGATGAGACCAAGGCTTCAAACTGAAGTTTGTGGTCTTAATGGACTTAAAGCACTGCAGCTCTGATGGCAGCTATAGCTCAAGCCTGATTATATCAATCAATGCTGTTAGATCAGTTTAGATCAATGGAAATGAATGCAGAAATACACATACTGGAACAAAGGCAAGGAAGCAGTTAAGTACAGTTTACTCTTTATTTTCCACATCAACACTGAAGTCAATTGAATTCCCATGAACTTATTTCAACATGTTCAAAAAGTGATATTGTAATTAATTCACTAAAGATTTAATGTTGTCATGGTGATGATTGTCCACTGTAACACACTGTAACACACTTCCTGAGTATAAGTGAGTAGCTGAAAACCTCTGGTACCTTGCTAGCATATCCATTATGTTCTGAAGCTTTTTTTTAATTTTGGCATTCAATGTTTGATTGTCATAATTTTCTTCAATGGCCATATGAAAACATAGATATTATGTTTTTGCATAATTGCTTGTTGTTAAAAACTAATTGCACACTACATGTAATATTAGTCCTGTCGTCCAAACTGATACCTCCAGTATCAGTGTGGCATCTTGAAGGCAGGGCGATAAAAGATCCTTTGAATTCAAACATTGATAAGTGATTTTGTTGGATAACAGTAAGTAGCTGGGCAAAGGAAATGAGAAACCCTATTTTCCATGTGACTCAGAAATAGCTAAATTGTTCATGGTGTTTGCTTTATATTTTTCCTTTTTTCCACCCTTCTTCTTTGAATATAAGCGATGGAAAAAGTCACAGACTTCTGGCATCAAAAAGAATCTGGCATTTATTCCGAGCTTTGAAAATGGGTTTAGTTCTTATCTCTATCGGCGCGCATGGTAATTTGCACCTTGCCTAGTGCTGATTTTTCTGAGTTGGGTCACATGCTGCTCCTGTGTGTGTGTGTGTGTGTGTGTGTGTGTGTGTGTGTGTGTGTGTGTGGGTGTGTGTGTATAAGATAGAAACAGAAATAGAGAGTGAGGGGGAGAGAGAGACACAGAGATAGACGGGGAGAGCATACCTAAGTTTGTGTGCTTGTGTGTGTATATGTGTATGTGTGTGTGTGTGTGCGTGTGTGTGTGTGTGTGTGTGCGTGTGTGTCTCCTGACAGCCCGGGAGTGAACAGAAACGATATTAATCCCCCCATTGCTCCCCCAGCCCTTGTGTTTTCGTCATTTTTAATAACACGGTTTCTATTCAACAATTAATCCAATTAACAGGGATCCAGATAATTAATGAACATGCGTTTAGCCCCTTTTGAAGAGAGGCTGTTAGCTGACTCACAATGTGCTTGGAGAGCGCCCTGGGTTTTCGGCTAACAGTTTGCTGACAGAGACAATGGGGCCCTCAGTAGGGGCCCGGTACCTCGCTACACCCCGCCTCAGGAGCCACAGCCACGGGCTAGTGAGGGGGAGCGGGTGACTCTGTCGAGGCAAGGCTGTCTGTGATAACGGCCGCGGCTCTGGCAGAGGAGAACAGAGGCCCTGATAACACACACACACACACACACACACGCACACACACACACACATACATACAAACAAGAACAACATCTTTCCCTTTTTCTTTTGACTTACTAGTTTGGGGACTATGGGGAAAAAGCGCTGGCAGAATCTGGGTCATTTACATTTTGAGGAAGGTGTGAGCACAGCGCAACAGAAATAAATGTCCTTCTGGCAACCACAGCATACAGCGAGCACATACAGAGAAATACATAATGCACCTATTTTTCATTTTAACTCGTATCAGAAGCATGACATGACAAATGCCCTATTTGTGCTCGTGTGCGCGTTCATGCACTGTTGTACTCGTACTTTTTTGTTTATGCGTGTGCTAGTATTCAAAGGTGTGTGTGTGTGTGTGTATTTGTTACTGTCAGTGATTGTGGGAATTAATTGATTAGATATTATTCTTGCAATCACCCCGAGTAAGAAGGGTGGACACTAAGGATGAGGAGGAAGGCGGTGCTGCTGATAGCGGTGGCGGGGCATGTTGGGTGAAAGGCTGAAAATTGCCACCCGCTCTTCCTCCTCTCCTGTTTCTACTTTGCTGGTGTTGTGGATTAAGCCTGTAATCCACTCAGCAGGTAGGTGTCAGATGTAACATGATGGATGAAGGCCTCCCCACCCCTCCTCTCCACACCCCCCCTCCCTCACAGCGCTAATCAAACCCAGGCCAACAGGGCTGTCTTCGCACACAGACGGCGACTTCGCACTGCTGACCCGCACCGGACGGAGCCGCGCGGGTGTTTCTCACAGGTGTTTTTAAGGTTATTTGTGGTTGTGGCAGGTGGGGGGCAGGCAAGGGACGCAGAGTGGACCGACAGAAAGAAGTGAGCACGCCGTACAAGCAGCATTTTCAACACAGGTTTGGGGAATCTAACGGTGATGGACCTGTTTCATATTATGGGCCACCAGAAATCAGACTATTCATTAGAAAGACGAAGCTGGGCTGTACTAGTAACACTGATGGTTAAACTTGAAGTAGTGGACGCTGGTGGAGTGTTCAGGTGCGGGGAGAAGCTGGTGAAAAATCTATCACACTTCAATCTGACGCTGCAACACGCCGGCTCTGCTGCGTTCGCAATAACCCGTTCTCCGCTCACCACCACAGCTATTCACCGTTCTCTAATTTTGTTAAAGGTCACCTTGGGTGTTGTAGTCTAGATGCTCCGGCGGTCTGGCAATCTGGAAAAGAAAGGCCTGTTGGCCTGCCTGTTGTCACCCAGTGGGGGAGGAGAGAGGGGTGGGGGGGGGGGGGAGCGATGGAGGGATGAGGACAGCTGGAGCCTCTGATAGAAGACTCCGATGGGACGACACCACCTCCAACCCCCCGCTTGAACCTGCCAATCATCAATCAAAAGGGGGAAGTGAAACACACACACACACACACACACACACACACACACACACACACACACACACACACACACACACACTTGAACATTCTACAGTATGGGGGTCACTTTGACCAGCTGAGGACAAACGGTAAAAACAAGTTTCTCCTCCCTCATTCTGTCCCTTGTGGAGAACACACTAGTGTCAATACAGCTTAAAGAAGTCCAGCCAATGCTACATCTGTCCCGGGTGATTGTTAACAGTGTGGATCCATTCCTGCCCCTACTGAAGATGCGTGTGTGTTTGTTTACTTGCTCGCTCGCCTGTTTGTGCGTGTCTGTCTGCCGGTAGCAGAGAAAGAAATGAGTGTTTGTGAGTGATAAGACCTGCAGGAGAGGAAGAGGAGGAAGAAGAGGAGCGCATCATGAGGAGAGAGAAAGAGAGAGAGAGAGAGATAGGAAGAGAGAGAGAGAGGGCAACAGAGAGAGGAAGAATCCTCATTGATCACATCTTTTCACACATCTTTTCAGAGAAGGATTGATCCTGTGGTGTGGTCTCCTCTGAGATCTAAACACACACACACACACACACACACACAAAGGCAAACACACGCACACACACACACACTGGCAATCACACACGTGCGCGTACACTACCACTTACAGATAAGAGAAAGCTTCACAAACCTAAACATGCAGGTGAAAGTAAACCAGGACATGTGGGGTTGTAGCAGCGTCTGACTTTATTAATATTTAAGAGGTGCTTTACAGGGCACTGTGCAAGGAAAACAGAACATGAGCTTCCCTTTCAAAGTGTTTACATTATTCCCCCACTCTTGAATTAAGCCTGTGAAGCAGACACCTGGCGTATGGAGAGGCAGATAGATAAATCTCCATTGTGCTGTCCTGTCTTGCACATGCTCAGTAGCTGCCGGGATGAGTGTGGCCTCTGCCAGGCAGACTTGAACAAGACGAATCATTCCCAGGGGGACATTTTATTTCTGTTGCACAGCACAATCCCCTGTCTCATTGCCGCTCCTAACAATCTGCCTTGTGAGACTATAGGATTGGAATAGGAGAGAAGGAGAGGGGAGCAGAAGAGGGGAGAGAGAGAGGAGAGAGGGAAGGAAATGATAAGAAAAGGAAAAGAGAGATAAAGAATCGCTTGCTGACGAGAGACTTCCTGAATACTTAATACCCCTCCACTGTACATGGGGTTACATTACAACATGAGACACATAACTCAACTTTGATCATATTAAGTGTGACCCACATGGATGAATTATTTGATTTTCAACACAAGCAGACATACACAAACTGGGACACTCGCATTCAGCTTGTTTGTTCAGATAAGGGAGCGTGGTGATGTCGTTAAGTGCCAGTTGTCGCCTCAATTCTCTTCTGTTTTTCACGAGTGAGGAAAAAAGAGATAAACAAGTGGCGGAGTCTGTCGTCCCCCACCTCCTCTCCTCGGTCTCTTATTCCCTCTCTCCGCAGCTGACTGCTCCTAAATCTCCACGCTGGCCGGAGCCAGACAGCTCTCTCCGCCAGGTGACACAACAGCCCCCTTCCTTCCCTCCATCCATCCATCTTGATGCGGCCACACACTCACTCCTTCCCTCCATTTCTCTCTTTTTTCTCTCTCTCTCTCTCTCTCTACTCTGGATTCATCTTGGACTGCCGGTCGGTCTGTCTTCAAGCTTGGCTGCAGCATATCTCTCTCTCTCTTCCTCTCTATTCAAGATGTTCTCTCTCTCAAACGCGCACACACACACATTTTCACGCTGCCTTTCTCTGCCATAATTGTCTTTTTTCTCCTTCCTCTGTCTTAGTCTTTTCTTGACTTTTCTCAATCTCTTTTTTCCCCTCCGTCAACAGAATGCTATCGGTGTGTTTGTGTAGCTTTTGTTGCGCAGCTCACTGCAGTACAAAAGCCTTTGTTGGCCTGCCACCACTGTGATGTGGCGAGACGGAGATGCACAAGGACAAACTTGAGCTCCATGCAGCCAGCTTTGAGAAAGTCACCTCTCATTCTCAGATGCCAGCTCAACCTGCTGAAGGAGCTAGTGGGGCGCTAGTCAAACACACAGTATCTGTGTGTGTGTGTGTCCTTGTATGCATGTGTACACTTATTTGGGTATTCTACTGTGCTGATCTGTGTGTTTACATGAATTAGAGTGCATAAATCTGCCCATGTCACTGCATTACTCCGTGTTTCCATCGGTGAAATTGCTTGTATATGTTTGTCAGTGGGGTTTTTTATTGCTGGTTGCAGGGCAGTGGCAGCTGTTGTGGGGGCTGAGCTGGCTGGGCTAATAATAACCCCCAAGCTGAGTGCCCATACATTGCCCCACATCGTTCAGGGGTGACCCCTGGGAGTCCAATTGCAATGGAGGGTGAGGATTAGGCCAGGTTCTGGATTAGAGAAAGCTATTTCACCCTTGTAGGGTGAAGGCAGGTGTCCAGGAATGCTCGACACTCACTGGGTAATATTGGGGCTGTAACACTATGAATGCACCACTTTGGAAGGCTTTGGAAAACATGCATGCTGGTCTTGCATTACATAAATTGTTTATTCTCAAAATTTCTCTATAATGCACACCGATTAGAATACGCACACACACATCGATACAAACCACTTTTTCCCATCAAACTTCCAAAGGAAGGAGGGAAAAACCTGCAGTGAAACATGGCACAAATAGGATCAGCGACTTTGAATTTGGAGCTGAGGCATTTTTAGCAAAGCCGGAATCTCCTTAATCTCTTCAGTACACATCTGGGCTGAGGAGAAAAGAACATGAAGGGAATGGACAACTACAGAGACGTTGCAAAATGGTTGAATAACATGTTAGATCAATACTACAATCTACACACGCCGTCAGGCAGATCTTTCACAATAGGCAGGGAATCAAACAAACTCTCTGAAATCCTCTGAACTGAAAAAAAATAATGTGGCTTTATCTGCGACAGATGCTATCTGCTGTAGGGAAGTAGAGCATGATGTTATAACCTGTGCTCTATGGCTGGAGGAAATAAACTAAATGGGAGGCCATTCATTTCCTTGTGTTGGTTAGGGCACCCGCGGTGACAAAATGATCAATTGCTCATTATGACTAAGGAAAAAGGGTCAGAATATTATGAGCTATCAGTACAATTTCTGCTCTAAACTAAATTTGCTTTTAAGGCATTTTGTCATGTCTGGGAACAGAGAGAGATATGAGGGAGATTCAACTCATGTCATGCTTAGTCTTCCCTGCCTGTAGGTCTGGACCAGTCATGCGTTGATGCCTTTGATAAGCCAAATAACCTCATTGGCTGCCTCCATTCCTGTTCATTTCACAGTTCACTCTATTACTTGCATGAGCAATTATAGCTTTCTATTGTTGTTTGGATGTAGACATTGCCATAATTGTGTGTATGTGTGTGTATGTGTGTGACTGTGTGCATGCACACGTGCGCATGCGTGTGCACGTTCCTGTGCGGCTCTTGATCCGCTCCAGGAGACCATATTTTCCAATGTTCCTTTACAGACTCTCACCTTTCTTAATGAGCTTCGGTGGGTTCCTGAAGAGGTCGAAACGGACACCATTTAGCATTTAATGCCCATTAGCGCCTGTGATGTGACCTAATTGAGCCAAAGCAATCAGAGTGCCCAGCCCTTTAAGTGTGGAGAAGTGAAGTGAACTCAAAGCCATTTCTCTATATTAGAGGTTGTATGATATTGCATGCCGGCGTGTGAGCGAGCTGGAGGCTAAAGGAAAAGGGCTGTGATGAGCAGACAGAGGGCTGCTGATAAAATTTCTGATGTGTTCTGTTTTAAAATGAAGGATTTTTGATGCGCTCCGTGAAATAGACGAAGAGAAATGTTCAGCGTGTTTCATTTGGTGCTACTTTTCTAGCTGTCTTTTCTACCCCTAATCCCTCCTCCCATTGCCAGCCAGCTGTTAGCCTGTGGCTCAGTAAAATTGGACAGGTGAAGCAAGACAGCAGGGCGTTACTGATACACTTCGACAGAACCGCAGGCTATGCAGAGTTCGATCCGCTCATCAAGTGAGAGCAGAGGTGAAACTGTACCCCCTTTTTTAAAACGCAGCGCATGCACCTGCACCCTTGCTGTATTTTTCTTGTTACGCAGCCACAGTTAAGTCTTATTAAGATGAAATGTGTCTTATTGTGTTAAATATTGGGGAACCATCCTCTGCACTCCTGTTTGTCTCTCTCCAGCACAGTGCGAGCAGCACGCAGAGAGCAGCCGAGTGGGGTTCAGCAGTGTGGAACACCTATTCAGTAGCGTTCTTTTCAAGATGTGCTGAGGTTGAAATATGAGCATTATGAACCTGTCTTCTGGTTGAGAATAGATTCCTCCGCAGGCTTGTAAAGTTGCTTTTGCTGGAGACATGACTTACAATAAGAGACAGTGCGAGTGTCCTTGTGAGTGTCAGAAATCAATTACATTGCGTTTCCCCTGTGGGTCGCAGGATTGTATACGTTAGGTGTGTGTGTGTGTGTGCGTGTGTGTGTGTAGAATGGTGGTTAATACTGCCATTGTGTGTGGGAAGAAGTTTTCATTCTGACTTTAAGCTCTTAGTAAGAATCTAATTAACTCTTGTGCAACTGTCAGCTGCTGTAAAGAACAGTAGAGGGAGAGAGCACAGAGAGAGCTTCATTCCTCACAGTGGAATAAAACAAAGTTACTGAATGTTCTTCATAAACAAACCACACACACACACACACACACACACACACCAAGTATTCACAAAGTTCACAATGGGGTATGATGTTCAAAGGATGTTACCAAACGTGTGTGTTTGTATTTGCGCGTGTGGGTTTGTTTAGAGGAATGCTGTCGGCCTTCATTCCTATGGGTCTTTCCCTGCTTGCTCAGACAGGCTCCGTCTCCAGCTGGGTGTGTGACAGAATGGGTACAGTGGTACAATGTGATACGGCACAGTGTCACAGCAGAGCAGAGGTAGTGCAGGACAGAACACGCTGCCGTCACACAACAGGACCGCTTCGACTGACGCAGGAGAAGCTGGGCTGGATCACCGAAATCACCGTTTTTTTTCGCTTACGTCATCACCATTACGATTAAAAGCTTCATGCTGTAGTGATAAGGGCTTTCAGATGTTCAAGATTCAAGTATTCCACATTTTATTGAACTTTTGTTTTCGCACACACAAAAACAAAATATAGAAATGAGCGTAAAATGAGCGTAAAATGATATTGTGGAATACTATTCCACAATATCATATATCTATGTTGGAAAGAAACAACTGCTTTCAATTTATCATTCAATATCTCCTAAAAGTGGAGACTTAATCTTGTGCTTCCAACCGTTTTGTAAGAGTGGGTGTCATTTTTTTCATAAGATGGATATCTCATTTTGGAATGAAAGTCGTCATGCATCATGCTTTCCTCATCAGCCAGCTAATGAAACCCTTGAAGTAACAAAAAACAATTAGCAAAACACGGGTAATAGATTTATGAATGGGACAGGTATGTTTTAACGAGAGGAGTTTGTTCTGTGAAGGCTGCGTTGATATTAAAAGAGATGTACGAGTTCTAGAAATACACAGTGTCATTCCCCCAAAAAAACAGACAGATGCAAAATAATGACATGCCGTAACAAATTTAATAGGGGTCATAAAGGTCGTATGGAGGAGTCGAGGGGGCACAGAGGTAGTAAGAGAGGGCTTGAGCTAGAAAGAGTGGAACAGAATAGAAAAGAGGAAGCAGGGGTGCATCTTACCGGGGTAAAGCAGGTAAAGAGTTCAGAAAAAAAAGAGGACAAGCGGAGTGAAGTTGAGGTTAGGGTAGGGCCAGGATAAAGAGAGCAAGAGAAGGATAAGAGGAGGGTTTGTGTTGGAGGTGGGGAAGCAGATAAAGAGAGAGTAATGCAGTGGTTAAAGAGTCGAGTCTGTCTGCCGGCCCTCCTCAGTTGTGCATGCAGGACTCGTAGGTGGGCACCATGTATTTGATGTTGATGAAGGCGTCCTGTCCTCCGTAGCGCTCGAGTATCTCCAGAGTCTCCTGGATCAGGTCCCCGATGTTCTCTCTCTTCTGCTGGCTGTAGTCGATCCCGTCTCCGGTGTTGACTAGGGACAAGGGAGACAGAGAGAGAGAGAGAGAGAGAGAGAGAGAGAGAGAGAGAGAGGCAAAATGAGAGAGGACGGAGAACAACTCATAACAGACGGGCCTCACGCTGCACCACCTGTGACCACGCTGCACTCCGAATCAGCAAATGTCATCCTTCCAACTGATTTCAGACCCAGTGGCCAGAGCGAATTTAATTTACTCATCTCATTCTGTGGCCGGTTGCGACTCAATGGCACAACGGAGTTTTAACTGCTCAACTGAAAGTTTAATGAGCCGGCCTGCGGAGGGGAGAGCAGCGTAAAGGACATATGAGTTAGAGACCGCTGTTGCTGTTCCACAACACTGTGCTGATGCACACTGGGCATGGGCAGTGACCTGGAGTTGTGCTCCAGAGGTGGGAGTGTGTGTGTGTGTGTGTGTGTGTGTGTGTGTGTGTGTGTGTGTGTAAGTGTGTGCCCACTTATGTTTAGTAGAGTTACACTTACTGTAATGTTTTGCAGTAAGCTTCTCCTTCAGACTCATCTATTGTCTGGCCATTGTGCCCCGAGGCACAGAGACAAAATTCAACACCCCCTGCTGTCCATAATGAAAAGGAACTGGGCTGTGTGTGTGTGTGTGTGTGTGTGTGTGTGTGTGTGTGTGTGTGTGTGTGTGTGGATGTGCACATTTTTTGCATTTGTGCAGGTGTTGCTGTATATGCAGGCTAAATGGCAAATGGACACGGGGAACACAATACACATGTGGCCAATCAGACTGCAGCCAGAGAGCTGTAGATTCACCCTCCCCTGGCACACACATATACACACACAGCCACACACACACACACACACACACACACACACACACAGCAGTAAAACACACAAAATTGTACAACAGAGCTCTAGTGCGCTGGGGGAACTTGTTATCGAAAAAACATTCCTGAGGTATCCAGCCTCCACTGCTTCTCCCTCTGACCAGCAGGCACACTTAAACACACACACACACGCTCACAGGCGTGCGCGCATGTACAAACACGCACACACACACACACACACACACACACACACACAGATCGCAACTTTATCAGCACACAGCAAACTGCCAATCTTGTGCCACAGCACTGAGGGCTCAAAACACTTTTCAGAGGAAGGTAAATATAGAGAGGAATGAGGCACACATGCACGTACACACACACACACAGAGACACACACACACATACACACACACACACACACACGTCCAAGATTGTTGTTGTAGGCAAAGCCCTGTTCAACTGAAATATCCTGGAGCGAAGTCATGGATTTATTTCATGAGGGCAAAGCTATAAAATGAAACAAAGAAAAACACGCTGGTCATTGGACTCGAGGCGTTTGTTATATGAGTGACACAAGAGCAAATGTAAACGCTAACACTCATTGGAGGAGAGGAGACGAAATGGATGAGATGAGATGAGATGAGACGAGATGAGACAAGACAAAACGATACGGAATGAGACAAGATGAGAGAAGAGAAGAGAAGAGAAGAGGAGAGAAGAGGAGAGGAGAGGAGAGAAGAGAGAAGAGAAGAGAAGAGAAGAGAAGAGAAGAGAAGAGAAGAGAATGGTCTACAGTGTATCATGAAGTCTACCTGTGATGTGAAAGTTAACAGCAGGACTTCAAGGGAGACCCCTCGGCCCTCTCTCTCACTCCTAATTAGACCTGGAGAGAGGGGACATAAAACCTCCTCTTCCCCACTTCTCTGTCTCTAACACTTTGTCCTTTATTCTTTCTCTATCTTTTCCAATCTCTCATCTTATCTGACACACACTTCTCTCTCTCTCTCTCCCTCTATCTCTCTCTCTCTCTCTCTCTACCTCCCCACCCCTCCATGGCTTCCTCATTAAAACACAAAAGGGAGCCAGTCCCATAAAGTGGGCTGTTAAGCAGTAACACTTCTATGATCCGCCACGCTGTTCTCTGCTCAGGATTCACTCTCCTATTCTCTATGAAAGCAACGGTGGAGAATGCTCCGGCTCTGCTTTGACCACTGTTAGGAGAGTGTTGCTTTGTGTTCAACAGCCTTGGCCTTGTTCAGCAGCTGTATATTATTTTCCATTTAACAAAAAAACACAATAACCTCATACACTCAGGAACGCAGCCCTCAAGAAAAGCTCTTGTTCTATGCGTATGCTCAGACTGTGTGCTATTCCTGAGAGCTGCCCACAACACAGACCGCTGCACCCTACTAGTTAGCAAAATCTTAAATAGCAGGCATCTGAGCAATAAAAGAGAAAAGCGAGAGAAGTCCTTGTAAAAACCAAAAGGCGTATGAGCCCATCAATGAGGAATGAGGACACCAACACACTGCGATGTGTGTGTGTGTGTGTGTTTGGGTCTGAGTGATCAGAGAGACTGAGCTATGTCGGGCTGTTAGAGACAAGTGAAAAAGATAAGTAACAGGAGCTAGTGAGGCCGCTCTCGCAGTCTGTTTCAGCTGTGCGGTGTGTATGCATGTGTGTGTGTGTGCGTGCGTGATTGAGTGTGCTTGCGTGCATGCTGGGGCGCCCTATGGGTTGAGAGCCAGGCCCACGGAGAGCAACCCCCTGTTAGTGTGGAAATGAGCAGCCAGAGCTGGCCCAGAGGGAGGGCTTGGCCTTCAGACAGGGAGCATGGGGAACTGGGGAGGGGCGGCCTGGGAACCAGAAAAAGCTGAGACCCGTTTTCTGGGGGCTGGAGGGGGAGCGAGGAGGCCCTGCATGTGGGAATTGGGGGATTGTTGCTATACTGTGTATTTCAGCCCGTCGACTGCATTTCTACCGCTGAGCTGTTTGGAGGCCGGCAGCATCAAAGCACGAGGCCAGAGGAATTTGCAACAATTCTCAATATTTAAAGAGTAGAAAGGGAGAAGTGTGTTTAAGGACGGAAGGGAGGGAGGGATGGAGGGAAGGGAAGGGAAGGAGGGGGAGGTGAGGGTGTTAAAAGCTGCCTCTGCAAATGTCCTTCAGCAAAATAACTTCTCTCTCTCTCTTTCTCTCTCTCTCTTCTTCCTCCCTGTCTTTTTCTTGCTTTTGGCAATATCCGAAACCCTGGGCAGAGAGAAAAAATCTTTAAAAACAATCGTAATAAAAACCCCGGCCCTGTGAAGAGAGGGAAGGGCCCTAGCAGGAGTTGGCTGCCTGCTCCTCTGAGGGAGAGGCAGGGTCGATACAGCCACAGACAGGGGAGGATTCTCAGTGCAGCGACATTTTGCTAAACAGAAGACAGAGGAAGAAAAGGAGGACAAAGCGCTTTGTTTCTGACTTTCATGATAAATCCCGGGGATCGGAGGGGTTCTTAGCTCAAAGACCCAGGAGGTGAGGAGGTGAGGAGGATAGCAGGGAAGGCTGAAAGAGAAGGGAGGGATAAAAAGAGCTTGCTCTATCTATCTATCTATCTATCTATCTATCTATTCCTCCCAGGGGTCTGCTGCGATCGCGGCCAAACCACGCCACACCAAGACAAAACTACGCACAAGAACAGCTGCAGCCTTCCTCCTCCTCCTCCTCCACCCTTCTCTTTATCCATCCCTCATTCCCCACGGTCCTACACAACCTGTCCTCCCATATCAAGCTGGTTGACAAGCAGTCACAGATGCAGGCAGCTTGCTTCGTGTTTTTCCTCCTAGCTAATTTCAAATTTGTGGTCAGTTGATTTTGAAGGTATGTTTTCTGTGGGTCTGTGTGCGTCTGTGTGAATGAGAGATAGACATAATAGATAGATAAGAAGGAGAGAGAGACAGAGAGAATGATATATGCCTGGTTTTTGTGCCGTGCTTTGTGCTACAAACTCCCGACTAAATGAGGCAGCAGGAGCCAGATACTCCAAGGAAAGCAAACCGGTTCAAATCGATGGTTACAATAGCCGCTTATTGTTTCATCTCTACCTCTGAAACTGTTACAACTCACTCTTCTGTCTGAAGATTCCTGACCCAGGTTGTGTGTGCATGTCTGTGTGTGAGCGTGTGTGTGTAGTGAGGTTATAATCCCCAGGTGCCTCTCATGTGTCGTGGCTGCCGTGCTCCTGCGAGGGACCGGGTGACACGCGCTCCGTAGCAGCTTTGGGAAGTTCAGCCCAACATTCCAGACTTGATCCAGCATAATATAACCCGCCCGCCATTGTTTCTAATCAACTTATCGCTGATTGTGGAGGTTACTTATGAAAGCAGCTTACGGAGGAGGCCCCCGACACAATGCCTCTTTGATAATAGCAACCAGAGGCAGAAGAGAGTCAACAACTGTTATAGGCTCGGTTGTGTTTTTAAAACTAGGCAAGCGGCTTGGCCTGGCTTGAAAAGGGAAATGGAGGAATGCAGGTTATGAGAGCGTGGCGGAACAGCTAGAGTTCCAGGAATACTTTATGCAGAGATTGACCAAGGCTGCGAATGAGGCTGAGGGTGTTGTGTGCGTGTGAGTGTGTGTACACTTGCAGGGGCGCGTGTGTTGTCATTGTGTCCTATCCCTGACCCACGCGGTGGGAGACGCTGGCCGACGCCCCCGCGGCTGGGGAGGGGCAGAGCGAGCTGATCTCATACTGCTACACATCTGGAGCCCATTCTCCCACCGAGGGCCGGCCTCAGCCCCGCGACACCACAGTCTGCTCCAACTTGAGTTAATATTACATGATTGAGGCTCTGGGAGAGAGAGAGCGGGCCTGTTTGTGTGTCCAATTGTGCAGTTGTGTGTGCCGACATATGTGTAAGTGCGAGTGTGTAAGTGCGTGTGTGTGCATGTATGTGTGAGTGTGTGTGCATGTGTGCAGCTTTGCATGTCCTCATTCTTTTTAGAGCGTTACATCTCCGATTGCACTTGATTTGCTGTGCAATTATTGTGAAAGCAACCACTGGCAACTCGTTGCAAGGCTTTCATGAACAAATGGAACTTCCCCATCAAACTGAATTGGCAAGTACGTACAATATTTGAAACAAACAACAAATATCCAGTCCTGCCAACCACTAAAAAAGTTTTTTTGTGACGTGCTTTCCCCAACCTATTTTATTGTGTGAACTGGTGACTGTATAGAGAAATGAACGCCACACTTGCTTTATTTGCTAGCTCTCTCAACAGCAAAACATTTGTACACCCTGGATATACTGTAGACTCTAGTACTGAACTGTAAATTTGTAAATCTGTAAACTGCAAACATTTGCTAATCTATAAAATCTGTCTAGATACCAAGAATTTATTTTCTAGCCAAAGAGATACTTTACGTATATTAGCACAAAGAAGATGCATTATCTTGGACATCAATATGTTTTATGTATTGTTTTTGTTATTTATTGTCTTTATCATATTCTTTCTGCTGCAATGACCTAATTTCCCCTCGGGGATCAATGAAGCTAATTCTGAATCTTAATCCTAAAAGTTATAGGCAGATGCTTTTTCCTCTGTCATTACAATTATCAGTTTCTGATTTGTGTGCCTTTGATATCTATGCATACTTTGCTTGATTTGTGCACCGATTTGTACAACTCATGCAGCATGGTTTTCCAAACTTTCCCCCCTAGACTCAAATTTCAAACCACATTGTTGTCATAACCAAAACTAATGTTGCTATTCTGTTGGCTTAGCTACACTGAGTAGGCTACTAACAACTATCCTACCATATTTTATTTAGCATCATTTAAGCTGAATGGGCTTGGAAATGGAAGGCTAACAGAAAAAAATGTCAGATGAATCCACATATTTTTCTAAAACTATATGGAGACAGACAGGCAAGCCTAGAGAGAAGGAGAGGGAGAAGTGCATAGTGTTTGTGTGTGTGACAGAGGGTGTGTAGGTGTGAGGAGGTGGTGCAGAGAGGAGGAACCACTGGAGGAGGCCTGTGCTTAACAGCAGGGCTCTAATTAAAAGGGCCTCACAGTTGGGCGCCAGGCAGGCCTCTCATAAAGAGACTCACACTCTGGTAGAGGGGTGGGGGAGACCAGGTGTGTGTATGTGTGTGTGTGTGTGTGTGTGTGTGTGTGTCTGTGCGTCTGTGTTAAAGACAGCGAGAGAGAGAGAGAATGAGTGAGTTTACAGTGTAGGAGTGTGCGTATGCAAATGGATAATTGTGTGTGTGTGCGTATGTATATTTGTGTGTGAAAGACACACATGGAGAGAGAATAAGTGCGCTTGTATGAATTCATGTGACAAGGACAGAAGAAGAGCGAGAGAGAGAGAGAGAGAGAGAGTGAGAGAGATAAAGAGGGGGAGGGGGGCATGAGGAGTGTGTGTTAAGTAAAGTAGAGTAGGTATGACGTTCCTAAAACACCCCGCTTTCTGTCTGCCAAAGTCCCCAACCCCCTTTTCCCCTAATGGATAAGCCAGAGGCTGACTGACAGCACAGCTGTGGCTCACACACACACACACACACACACACACCTACACACACACACACACACACACACACACACACACACACACACACACACACACACACACAGCTGGAGCTGGACCCATTCCCACTCTGTTGCTTTTCCACCTCAGCCTTTGTATGCAATCAATAACAACACGCTCACTTCAGCTTAACACAGCTAGCCACAACGAGGGTGCAGCTTCAGTCTCATCACATTACACACACACACATACATATATACACACATACACACACACACAAGAGGCTGAGGTCATTTAGCCATGACCAGCTGCATGCTGCAGTAGCATCCGGAGAAAGTATCAGTACAACCAACATGAACACACACACACACACACACACACACACACAGGCACGCATGCGCACATACAGATGGTATCCACATGAGGTTGCGAGGAGAGAAGTAAAGCGATGGGCTTATGGCCAGCAGTAGTTTATTAAACCCCCAACCCCTACACCAGCCATCATCTGACTGCTCATGCTTACTGAAGTCTAACCTTTGCTGTAGGTCAGTGATCTCATTTTCCATGTGTTCATCCAACCCAGCAGTGTTCAGTCTATAGGCTAGCCGCTCCACAGTGCCATTTCAACCCAGCGAAACCTGGACGTCAGCAAAGGAGTACGCCAGTTCGAGGAAAATGTGACAAGGTCAGATTGCAGAACCGAAAGTGGGAATGGGGGAATGTGTAAACAAGGTTGAGACAAAGACGTAACCTGCTGAGGATGCTCCTGAGCTGCACGGGAGCTAAAGCTGTTAGAGTCCTATCGATCTGGCTCCCACTGGCTCAGTAGTCTACATCTGTACATAGGTATACATGAATTGAATTCCAATTCCACACTTCCGCCAAGATCGTGCCGTGTCTTTGGCTAATCTTTTCTTAGAAATCCCAGGCTGTAGGAGGGATTCAAACCCCTACTGATGCAAGGTGGGTCTATCAGTCTTCCACACATCACAGAACCATCTTTTTGTTCATTTCTTTTTCAATTAGCCAGCTAGGCCTAAGCCTATTTCAGCAGCCATGACCAAGAGCAATATCACTTTGCACCATTTAGCCATGTTATTAATGGACAAAAATGGCTCATCTTAGATGATGGATCAATGCTATTTTCCAAGCTGTTACCATGTCCATTATTGTTTCAATTACCTCCATCCAGATAATGGTTATCCCATGCAGTCCCATCTCATCCGATTGGGGCCTGTTAGATGCACATGGGAATCAGCTTAAAAATGACCCTGGTCTGTGGGTTAGAAGCTCTCTCATGTAAAGTTTACAGGTAAATCACACTGATATCTGAGGAAGGAACTACTAGAACTACTTCCACATTCTTCAATGTGCACGCAAATGCACTGTAGCCTCTTGTGAAAACGTAAGAGACAAAGAGAGAGTATCAGCATTTTCAGACAGTAACGAATGTGTGTGTGTGTGTGTGTACAGTATGTATTTGTATTTCTGTTGCTGGTGACAAATGATCCCTGAGGCTTTCATATCGGCCAGGAAATGCAGACGAGGTAGCTCTTATTGCAGCTTTGGCAAGACAGCAGGCCATACAATACATAATCCTAACTGACTGAACCACACCACACCACACCGCACCACACCACACCACACCACACCACCAAGTCTACCATACTGGACTTGACTACGCTGCACACAAAGGAGCTGTAGCTGCTGAGTTCTGGGTAAGCCTGTTTGTAAATGTGTAGGCGACAGTGTGCAGTACAAATACATGTCCAATATTCCTTTTTTTTTCCTTCCCAGAGAAATTTACAGATAAATGAAGTTAGGGATCATGGGCAAACAGAAAAGAAAGAATGTAGAAGATTGAAATGGTGCAAAACACACACCGGCTCCGTAACTGAAAAAAAAAAAAAAAGATTAAAAGATCTTACGGCTAAAATATTGAATGATGTAATTAATAATGTGCTTCAACCGCAGGTGATGAAGTGTTCCTCTTTAATATAATTTTCTCTATCATTGCTGTCACCCTTTTAGGTAGGCAAAAGCCCGACTTCCTTAGAATGTAAAAAATGAAAGTGCAGAAAAAGAAAAAACATAAAAAAGAATCAAAGCCTTTAACAATACAGCTTACCACAGAGGATCTAGCCTTTCCCACTCTGTCTGTCTGTCTGTCTGACTGCCTGTCTGTCTCTCTCCCTGGCTGCAAGGAGAGTGTCAGTGCTGTCAGGTGTGAGTCAATGCCGTCAGATGCGATCTCATTACGCCAGCTTACCTCAAGGTTAGCAGTGGGTTGCTGGCTAGGCACAAAATCGATCTGCACCAGGGACAGGCGTTAAAGGCCACCGTGGCGTGCTGCGCACACACCAAGACACAAACCAAACAAACCCCGCACTTTGAAATGCAAAGCCAGGCCAACACCGGCACACAAAGATACTGTAGAGGATATATACACACAGCTGACAAAGTGCAGTGTAACAGAGCCTGATCCCATGTGAAATAGGTGGGGAGGAACATATTGAACATATTGCAGGAATTTACCTTGTCTCCAAAGTTCCTAACACTAAACAGAGAGAGAGAGAAGACATCAGCAAACACCTCATCGGGCGCTCTCTCTTCCATATCTAGTCAGTGGTCAAAAAGCTTTTCTTATCTTCTGCTGTCAAGTGTGCTTTATCCATACAGATAATAGAAGAGGCCCTTATCATGCAAACATAACAAATAAGTATTCAACACTATCACTTAAAAACAGGCCCTGGAATACCCAGGCTAAAACCCTGGACAAGTATATCACTTCATGCATACCTTAACGATACCTCGCCTTATATCAGTGAAGCCTGTGGCCTAGTTAGTTTACATCTAACAACAACATCCTTAACAACTCTTGGCCTTCTAATCATGTTGTCTCTTGGCACATGAAGCAGACGAATGTGTACCCAGAGGTGACAGCAGCTAGACTAACTATCATTTGATGTCTGACATGTTTGACAGGATCACAACATCCATTAACATGTTTTCACATCCTACCATCTATGCACCATCACAGTTTCAACAAAATACCAACCTTGGCATATGTCTGTATGAAAATGTCACAACACCATTTATTTCTCACAATTGAGTATATAAAGATGTCAAATTAGTGGCTGTCATGAATGCTAAATAAAAGGCAGGGGGTATTTTTATTCCTACTCTTGGTAGTTTGCGACCTTCAGCACCAGGAGCTAATAGTGAAGGAATTAATATTCATAGGAAACAGCTTGGCTGATGTACCTTTGCTCTGGTAACAGGTGTCCATACGTGGGGGATATTGGCGCCTTGCTAACGCTACACTCCTCCTCCCTCATTTACACATCTTAATGGGTACAGAGAGCATATGTTTAAGTTGCTACAAGGAAATTGGTAATGCTCTGTTTTTTGCTGTCTCTTTATTGAGATTTATTCTCCTTCAAATGGAAGCTTTTGAATTAAACATTGTAGCAGAGCTTGGACATAGAGTTTTGTGTTTCATTAGCACCTCTTTAGTGTGAGTTTTGAACACACAGTGAGGGACAGGCAGAAATATAGGCTAGCCCATTGTCAGCCCCATGCTAAAGCCATAAACTTCATCGGGTCATGGGTGAAAGCTCTGCGGGTCAAGTATGACTAATTTAACTGTGGTCTGACCTATGAGAGAGAGATGGGGCAGAGAGGGGTTTACTGACAGACAGAGAAGAGAGGCAGAGATAGAGACAGATGATGAGATGATGAGATTAGGTCTGGGGTGTTACAAAGTGAAGCGAGACAGAGGCAGGCCTCAGATGAGGTCTGAAAAATGGAAAGAAATGGAGAAAGGGGGCTGCTGAAGGACTGACCTGGACAATAAAAGGAGGAATGGAATCAGAAGAATCGCTCTCATAAAGACAGCACATGTCCAGGCAGACAGTCATGTGGGTTTCAGGTGGAAAAACTGACATGGTGAGAGAGAGAGAGAAAGAAAGAGAGAGGGAAAGAAGGGGAGGAGGTCGAGCGGCGTAGCGAATTCAAAGAGCAATTCCATTTGTTCCCTTCACTCGTCAGAAGAGGAACATTTGAAGTGACATACTAATTTAAGTCAGTGACAACTGAAACCCTATCACTGACATTACCCTAAAGCACGGTGAGGATCCTCTCTGCACTTCAAATTTTTTGCAAATCATTTAAGAAACGTGATTGTAGTTTAAACATCAAAGGAATACGGTGTGCTTTAGTTTGTCAGAAGCACTGCATTATCTCTCCTCGCCAAGAAATGGTGTCATTACTGCACCGCATGAAAAGATTGGCACACGTGCATATGAACACACACACACACACACACACATACACGCGCGCTCATGCGTACATACACATATGCACACACAGAAACAGACACACACCGTGATGTCTATACGCAGTGATGTATTCTCCCTCCTACAGATGTGGGGGCGTTGTGCCTGCCTAATAAAACCACTTTAGCCTTCATAACCACTTTAGCCTTGGAAGCTGCCATCAATGGAAGGACAAACACACATATACACACACACGCGTACAGGCACGTACAGGCACGCACATACACTAGCGGTGAGCGGTCCAGCCCTTCCATTAGCCTAATGAAGTGGCTCCCTAAGATGGATGACATGACATCACCTCCACCACCAATCACAATATCACCCCTAAAAAACCTTCCACTAAAAGCCCCACCCCTCCTCCCCGTCACCCCCTCACCCCCACCTCCCGTCGCTCCCCTGTCTCACTGGACCAAATGGACGATGAGCATTCCAGGGCCCGTTCTGCCCCCCACAACACTTTTATTGGTCTGGTTATTTATCTCTTTAATGCAATTGGCTGGAGCAGCCTATGGAGGTGGAGGGCTAGTAAATCACGGAGGGGCGGCAGTGTGATTAAAAGAACTTTGGTCCAACAATGACAACGGCACCAGGCGGACGGCATGCAGTCCGTCTGAATCCTGAACAGGGGGCAATGAGAGACGAGGGTAAGCAAGCCTCAGGGCAGCAGCTCACTGGGGAGACGGACTAGGGCTTTGCAAGGGTAGAGGGGAAAAGGAAAGGGGGCGAGGAGAGGAGAGTGAGAAGCGGATGGGAGAGAGAGAGGAGAGAATCTCTTCCCCCCCCCCCAGAAGGACAAAGGGAAGTGTTTACGGGTGGAAGGATGCAGGTACAGGCATCCATAAACAGCCGGTGTTTTACAGGCAGCGGCGCGGCCCTAGGGCCTGTCAAGGTTTACGAGTGCCCAGGCCCTTTAAAGCAGGAGTGTTTAAGTGTGGTATTTACATAAATCGGGCCAAGGCGTCTGTCTTAATGTCTCCCACAGGCTGATAAGCTGAGACTGGCCTGTCATCGGTGGACAGGGAAATGCACTGAATGAGTGTTGCTGAATGATGTTGAATGACCCGGCATGATGATATTACTTCCCTGTGATTATGGATCAAAATGATAAAGGAATCCTGTTTGAAAAAAGACTGTTGCTGTGATCTGAACATCAAAATAATGCTAAAATAACTGTTAAATACTGCAACTTTTCCACCTTAAAGGATAAGGCTGGTGTTTTTTAATGCATTGCTTACCGTCAACAAATCCTATGAAAATAACAAAATCAACAATGCGTTTGCTCTACTCCCGTTACTTTCTGATTTCCCACCTACCATTTTTAGCCGTCAACCCGGAAGTCATTGGCTCCAATTGTAAGCTATAAACCTTGAAATACAGCTCACAAAGACATAGTTTCAATTTTAAAAATCGCTGTCAGGCTGTTGTAGTTATTGCCAAATCAAATTCAAATTGATTTTGTTATTTTCATAGGATTTGTTGACGGTAAGCAATGCATTAAAAAACACCAGCCTTATCCTTTAACAGCAGTGTCTGCAGTATATCACAAAAGCTTACAGCTCTCAAAGCAAATAAGCTGTGATACTGCAAACCTTTATTGCACAAGCCTGTGCAATTAAACCCACACATCCTCATTGAGTTCCAATGTCAATTTGGCCTCTATCATCATTGGACTTTCTGTTGGCCAACCTTGTGTGCCTTCTGCCAGCTCTCTCTTTTTTTCTCCAGCCTGTGTTTTTTCTCTTCCTCCACAGAGAGAAAGGGATGAGAGTGATGAAAACACGGCGAAGGCTACGGAAAACAGGCTTAGCTACTTAACTGCCCAACTGGACTGTGTGTGTGTGTGTGTGTGTGTGTTTTTACAGTATGTTTGTGTGTGTGTGTGTGTCACCTTTACAGTATGTTTACTTATTATTAGCAGATGTCCCTACCCACTGGGGAAGGTACAGTCCAAACAGAGACAGAGGGAGGAATAGAGGGAGGGAGGGAAGGAGGGATGGGAGGATAGAGGGAGGGAGGGTACTGAAATGTGCTGGGACAGCAGTACCATCCCGGTGTGAGTCATAGGACGTGCTGTCAGCAGCCGTCCAACATCACACACTGACTCATTAGGCTGGAGGAGAGGAGATGACAACAGCAGCCATGATCAAGGGGAATGGAAGAGGGACATCACAGAGAGACAGACAGGGAAGACACAGCCAGCATCAGCAGTTATGGTGGTGGGACTTCTCTCGGTCCCACGCTCATGATGGCACCAAGAACTGACAGACCCACATGAAAAAACTGCACAAGCACACACCCGAATACACCCCGCACCCAGACAGAGAGAATGGTTTAGAGGAGGAGGTCCCCATCATTTTCTCCTCCCAAGTTATTCCTGATCAAATTTAGCCATCCCTTCCCACATTTTGGGTGTGGATGTCTTTCAAACCTAATAGGTTTGTCATTTACGCCAGTATTCATTGTCCGACTTCTTCCTCTCTTTAAAGGTCCCACATGAAAGGAATTTAAATCATTTTAAAATCAGTTTCCTCTATTTATATATGATCAAAGCTATTTAATGAAGACATGGTTAAAATTTGATTTTGTTTGAGTGGTTAAATTTAAAGTTATCGCATTTTCAAAAATCCACCCATTTTTACTGGCAGGATTTTGAGCCTACAAAATCATTCAATTTAACTAATTCAATTCAACTTTTAGGCTAACTGAACTACATTTATTTGCAGAACATTTTTCTTATCTGGAGCCATAGTATATTTGAAAACAACATCATGGAAAATGAATAATATGGGGCCTTTAATATTTTTTCCTCTGTCTGAAATCTTCTGATACCCTGACATTTTCTAATATCCTGACATCTGACACATACCCTGACATGTTATAGTGGGCTGCATGTGTACGTGTGTGTGTTTGTGTGTGTCTGTATGTACAGTATATGTGTGTGTGTAGTTTGATTGTGACTTTAACTTTTGAGTTAATTCACTTTTATACACTCTAGGTGCCGAGCCCACAACAGGGACTTACAAGTCACATCCATACATCACATTCTAATTTAATGTAACACACCTAGACAAACTCAGGTGTATTGCCACTTTTCCCAGGCTTTTTTCATCAAGGGTGCCACACTGTGTGTGTATGTGTGTGTCTGTGTGTGTGATGCATGCATATCATGGCTGCTTGAAGCTTATAGGATTTCCTCATTAGAACCCCATGTTTGTGTCCATGTAGTCCCTGGGCTGAATGCTGTCCCCTGGCCCAGTGGAGAGCAGGACCATTAGGTCAGCGGAGAGGGACCATTTACTCGTCTCTTTTCTGGCTGTGGCTGTATTATCTGCTGTGATGCTATTTGTCTGAGCCCAGCCAAGCCGCCGGTGCGACAGGGGGAGGGAGGGGGGAGGGAGGGGGGAGGGGGGAGGGGGGAGGGGGGGAAGATGAGTGATGGGCTCGCAGACGCAGCCAGTTTTGCTTGGCTGACAAACTGGGGCAAGAGCTGGAGGGATATGGCGAGGAGAATGAAGGGAAAGAGAAGGGGTGGAGGTAGGGAATGAACGCGTTTGGAGATGCTGCGGTACAGCCGGTCGCCAGAGGACACAATTTACAGCACCTGTTGGCTGTGATTGATCAAAGGAAAAAGGAGAGAGGGTAATAGCGTGTGGTCTGACACGGGATGGAGAGACGGGATGGAGGAGCGGGTTAAGACCACAGACCAGGAAAAAGATGGAGTGCATGAGAGGGAGCGAGGGATATTGGGGGCGGAGGAGGGTAATAAAGACAAAGGGAGTGAAGGGAGGAAGGGGAGGAAGCGGGAAGCGGAGGGAGTGAGGGGCCCAGAAATAGAAAGAGAGAGAGAGAGAGAGAGAATGGGAGATGAATAAAGAGAAAGGGTCCCGGGTGCAGGAATGTGTGAGAAAGAGAGATAGAGGGAGTATGTATTTGTCTCCTGATGGGAGTGTGTTAGGAGTCCATCTGTGGAGAAATGAGATCAGTAGCTGACTTAGTGGTAGAGGAAGACTTTGCTGCCCTGCGGCTTACACACTGACTCCCCCCCCCCACCTCTCTCTTTCGCTCTCTGCTCTCATACAACCTGCAGCACATTTAATCTGCTGGACGATTCTGTGCGTGTCTGTGTGTACGTTCGGGATTGTGTGTGTGTGTGTGCACACGAAAAGCAAGCGAAGCCTTATTACCCAGGCTCCTGTCCCACTCCACCTCTCCATCAAATGACTAGGGCGGCCTCCTCCACTCTCCTCTCCTCACTATCTCGCTCGCTCCATCCCAGCTGAGACCACAGAGGAATCTCCTCATAGAATCACCCACTAAATCATCTAGCACCAGACACCCTGGCAAACACTCTTACTGGGAGCTTTCATTTCAACTCTAAACACACACAGGACAGTGGGTGTGCATGCTAGTGCGCGTGTGTGTGTCTCTGTGTGTCGGGGGCAGTCAACTAGAAAAGCAACATCACTGTTTTATTTGTGCATTTGAACGTGAATGCATTTGGTTGTATTTTTTATGAGCTATAGGTAGGTAAACATGTATGTATTATGTATGTGCGTGCAAATGAGAGCGCACGTGTTTATGTGGAGGTTTTTCACATTTTTTAACATACCAACCCCCCTCCTCCTAACCACAGGGGCCCCTGGGTGAGCTCATGTTGCACCCAAACCCAATAAACACGCTACTCCACCCCTTCTCAGCTCCACCCCACCACACACACACACACACATACACACATACATAACACACCACAGATCCACTTCTCCCAGGAATCAGATGAGGAGAGAAACAGGCCCGGGCCTGGTGGCGGTGGTGTGGTGACGGAGCGTGCCAGAGGGGAGGTAGAGGAGGGAGGAGAGGAAGGTGAGCCAGAGGGGGAAGGCAGATTAGAGTGCCTGCAGGCTGGTGGAGGTGAAGGGGAGGAGGAGGAGGAGGAGGAGGAGGAGGAGGAGAGATGAAAAGACGAGAGGAGAGCAGCAGTGGAGTTAGCTACTAGCTGATAGTACCTGACTGTGATTACTCTGCTGCTGGGCTAACCTGATTACAGCACAGCGCTGGAGGACAGTAAAAATACATACACACACATGCTTACGCACGCGCACATGCACATGCACATGCACATGCACATGCACATGCACATGCACGCACACACACACACACACACACACACACACAGTCTGAAGAGAGCTAAGAGCCAGAGGGTCTGATGGGAAGCAGAGGCCGCAGCTGCAACTTGCTCCTGAGGACGGATTTGGACATCAGGGTGGACTGTTCATGTCTATGTGTACTTTTGTGTTGTACATGATTTGTATAAGGTGTGTGTGTGTGTGTGTGTGTGTGTGTGTGTGTGTGTGTGTGTGTGTGGAACATATCAGATGTATTAGTGAGTTCATGAAGACAATTCCTCCCCCTCACTCTCCTCTGGTTTCACAGCAATCAACCATGGGCTCATATAATACACACTCTCTCCTTGCTCAAACTTTCCTCTTGATCTATGTTTCATGCCTAGACGGGTGTGTAAGAGACCAAGCTGGGCCACACAGCACTGCAGCGGTCATATAAAGTCACAAAATTATCCTGGCCTTATGATGAGGAGGAGGAAGAGGAAGGGGAGCGGAGGAGAAAGAGAGAGTAGTTAATTAATCACTAGTGTCTCATTTTCTCTTTTTAACATTCTCATTTACTACCTCGCTCTTTTTTGTGTCAGTCTTTCTTCTCTCGCTCTCCCTCGCTTTGTCTTTATTTCATTGCTGATCTCGTTGCTGTATGCGGTTTTTATGATGGTAGGAATGATGGCTGCTGGTTTTCAAATAGTTGTAGAACTTGATGGCTTATTTTTGGATACTTCTTATAAGCGCATGCCAGCCTAAATCTGCCCTGAATGCATTGAGAGGAGTAATTTCATAAGTTGTGGATTTACAGAAGTCTGCAAACAGAGTCTCAGCTGGATGGTTAGTCAGTTTGAGAAAGGGGATAGTTTGTCAACTTGAGAAATCTGGTTTTGTTTGTGATCTCCAAACTGCACTATGTGGTTAAACTATCGATTTGAAAACATGAGCCATATCTGAATTGGTGTGTCAAAACAGCTTGTTTTTCTTTTGATGATACAGACTGTCCTTCTAGCTGTCCCAGTTCTTTAAAAGCCTTACCTCCAAACTACCTCTTGAGCTGTTGTCAATATACAAGTAGTTATAATTCTTAGTGCACTGGAAGTCAATCTCCTCATGTAACATTATGTTCTTAGAATTTGTTCCCTTTTTGAGAATATCACATTCTTTGCAATTTTACTAATCTGCAAAGCAAAGGGAATTTGACTTCCTTGCCCAAGAGAGTGGGATTAGTTATTTGTGGTCAAGTGCGTTTATATAAATAACAAGGTGGGAGTGCGCTTGCAGCCCTGCCTCAGTTCATGTCCCTGTGATGAATGCTTCATTGGTCGGTGTCCAATCTTTCTTGAATATTCATTATTAGTATACATAGATTTAATGCAGTCATGAGTTTTATTACCTGTGGCAATTTCATTAAATTTATGCAGGAGTGGTACAAAACATAATTAAATGTTCTGTGGATGCCTAGAAAACAAAAACATATTTTGAATTCTTATAAAAGGTGCAGCATGGGTGTGATATGTTGTTCCAAGAAATTGGCAACAATCCATTCATCCAGTATTAATGCATTATATTGAAACAAATCATTAATAATCAAATAACATAAATATCTATCTCCATTGCATATGGAGGCAGTGATTCTGCTACTTATTGATTCTCTCGCTCTCTCTGTCTCTGACAATCAGCTCTGCCCTGGTGCTGTGGTTCCCGATGGAAAGAGGTTATACCGCTGATCTCTGACAGAGTAATCAGACTTGAGACAGAGCCTTGAACTACAAGGCCCACAGGCCTACTTCAAATGTAGTCTACAGAGCGGCTGCTAACAGTTGGGCATGGGTGTGAGCGAGAGAGACAGAGAGAGAGAGAGAGAGAGAAAGAGAGAGAGAAGCAGAGGCAGAAGGAAAAGAGAGTAGGAGGTGGAGAGAAGCCAGTCAAATGTTATGAAATATGCCCCTTGAATAATCAACGCCCAAATCAATTTGTTCAACGTCCAAGAGAAGGAGGACGACTATACAGGAATGTGTGAAGGGGGCGGTCGCTGAATGAGCATCCAAGTCCATATCTCAGACAAACACACAACAGCGTGAGAGTCTGCTAGTCTAGAGAGCTGGGGCCAGGGACTGGACTGACTGGGGGAGAGGGAGGGAGGGAGGGAGGGAGAGAGAGAGAGAGAGAGAGAGAGAGAGAGAGAGAGAGAGAGAGAGAGAGAGAGAGAGAGAGAGAGAGAGAGAGAGAGAGATGCAGTGCAGTACTAGGAGAGGAGTGAAGGCCTGGAGGACTGGAGGCAGTGACTGTCCCACTGTGCCCTGCTCAATAAAGGCAGCCATTTTATGACCTCACCTCTGGGCATTTTGATTTTAATACTCTCCCTCTTCCTCTCTTTCCTTTTCTCACTCCCTCTCCCTCTCTTTCCCTTTATCTCTCCCACTTCTTTCTTTCCCACTCCCCCTCTCCTTGTTTCTTTTGTCACAAGGTACTCTGTATCATCTTTTCTTTGTCCTGATTTCTTACACAATTTCCTAAAGCGCCAACAATCTGCACATCTTCCGTCTCTGTCTGTGTGTCTTACTTTTTTCTTAGTGTTGGAGAGTAGAGTAGAGTACAGCAGAGTAAAGTAGAGTAGAGTAGAGTAGACCTACTATGGAGGGAGGACAAATGCTGGCTTAACCAGATTAGCAAGTATCCTATTTCTCACAATGACAAATTAATTTCCGCACAAATGAAACGAAGGAATCCTCCCTTGATAATTCCCTGGGAAATTGAAGATGGTTGTGAGGAATGAAATAAAACAACAACTCATTGTACAAAAAAAAAATCTAATTACAATTGCAAAATAAAGGTAGGCTAATAAATTAGGAGGATAATACCTGGTTAGCCAGCTATGGTATATGAAACTCTGTAATATGAGACCAAGTAGTTGTTACTGAGGTGGGTTTGTGTCCACTGGAGAGAGAGAGGGAGAGAGGGAAAGAGACAGAGACAGAGAGAAAGAAATAGTGATACAGACAGACCTCGGCCTTGTCTATTAGAGGACGTGCTATTTTCCCGCAGGCAATGGCGAGGCTGAGGTAAGAGACAATAATAAAAGTGAGGGAGAGGGCAGGGGGATAGAGGACGGAGGGAAGGAGAGGAAATAAACAGCATCCAGACAGAGACAAAACAGAGATGGAGGGATAAAGGGAGAGGAGTGTGAGTGGCAGGCGACGGCGTGAGGCTGTCTAGGCTCCGGCTGCTCAGATCCACTGACATTTACAGAGTGGCCGATCTCTCCTTGCCGGCCCCTCCTTGAAAAGTTCAAACGCACCCGGATCCACAGAGGAAATGCTACACAGTTTTGAGGATTAACACACTCCCTCACATCTCTCTGCAGACCTCCCCTCCATCCTTGTCTGTACAGCTGTCACTCTGCCTGTTGGTCTGTCTCTCTGTCTGTCTGTCTCTCTCTCTCTCTCTCTCTGCTTATCAGTCTGCTGGTCTACCTATATGCCTGTCTGTCTCCTATTTCTGGCATACAGTACTCACACAAGCCTGAATAAACGTCAAAACCATCACCTCGAAACACCCAAAATTGAATTTGGATGTATTATATCGTTTATTATTTGAGAGACAGATTCTCCATTGGACTCAACAGCATAGTAAAACTTCCGCTGATTGCAGTGTGTGTGTGTGTGTGTGTGTTTCCTGAGCTGTCCTGGCCCAGCACTAGCAGGCTGGCAGACAGACAGGTAGAGGGAGAGGTATGGGAACCCAGTGTGGAGAAGGCTGCTGAGACGGGCCTAATTAGAGTTGACTAGCCGCCCAGCTTGATCCAGCAGGGGCAGGACAAACCCCACCCCCCACCCAACCACTACACACACACACGCACACACACACACACAGACACGCTGGCTGGTACTGGTTGGGACGAGACATTGAATGCACTTCCTGTGACCTCAGCTTTCTCTCTCTTTCTCTGCTGGACTGACTAAATCTTCTCTTTCTGTCATCTCTGTAATGATCACCGTAATTGATGCCACTTTCTCTGTTTTCTCCCTCTTAACATTACACTCTCTGACTATCTCAGTCTATCTCAGTCTTTTCCCCTTGTTTACATTCACTTTCAGTTCCTTTTAGTTCACTATTTTTAAGTAACAGGCATGAAAGCAATAGGTCAGTTGCAGTTGATTTTCCATTCTACCAGACCTATGATGAAGATTTCTGTTGTAATATTGGCTGTGTAGGCTATTGTGCTGGTTAAACATTTGAATAAAATGAACTCATTTGAGCAGTACTCATTACTGCGTGTGCTTCCCCATTGGGAGTATTTATATCTTAGTGGGCACCATAGGCTATACTGCCTCAGCGATAATTATCACAACAGCAGCAGCAGAAATTAACAGGACAAACAGCAATAATAATAATCTGCCAATACAATAGTGACAACAATCGTATGCTGTCCGATATATAGCGATGACTAATAAAATATTGAAACTGACAAAAATAATGCTCAGTGCGAGTACCATGACCAGACAGTAGCTATTTTAGCGGTTACTTATTATCTCCTGGGCTATGGTGCTTCAACTTTCTGTCTCTCTTGTCTCTCACACCCCACATGCAGCACCACCCTCGAGCGTAGCCCAGAGTGAATTGGCCTAGCGAGACAGCGGCTGGCCTGCCCTCCGCATCACCTCTTAATCAGAGTGTTGGCACCGACTGCCCGGAATTGGATCAACCTCCGTGACCCCTGCTGCTGCTTTCCTTCCACAGGTCAGCCTCACATCACTGCACTGTCTCTGAGGCAGTGGCATGCTCTCTTAAATGAAATCTTATTTCTCCCTCCCTCTCTCTTCCTGTCTCTCTCTCTGTCTTTATCTCCCTTCAGCTTGGTGCATTAACCCAGGCGTGATCTTCCGCAGTTCACAGACGGACCTGAGTTCTCTCTCTGTATTCTGAGCAGTGCTTGAGTTCTGGGTAACAGCAGATGATAGGTGGACTAAACTTCATGTAACTATGCCATTACCAAGAGAAATGGTTTTTTCAACCACAGGTAAATTAGGCATACAGTTTCCTGGATCGGACTGAATTGCAACGCTGGTTGTGGTATAAATAATCTTGATTGCACATTGTCTGCAGTAACTCCCACCCAGTGTCCAAGATTAACTTTTTGGCCCACCTGCCAAGGGCTGGTAAATTAAAAAATATTACCTGCCAAGAATGATTTTTACTGGCCAAGATGATTCATATTTATTTTTCATAGAAATATGTCACCCTGACCATTGTGTTCAACTCAACTTGCTCAGTCGGATGTAACGAATCAAGTTTACAAGTGCATCAGAATTTAAATGACAAGAGAGCATTTTGAAGCATTATGTTATCATCTCAAAAAGTTACCGACCAGTGTGGCAGATGAACCTTAATGATTTATCTGGCAAAAACAAATTTTATTCATTTGGCGTTTGCCGGTTGTTAATTTCAGTCTCTGCAGCTCTCACCATTCTTTTGGTAGGGCTAATTAATTTAATGTTTTAATGGTAAAGAGTGGTGCCAAGTTGCAGTGTGAAGCAGGTTTGCACCAGACGTTGCACTATGATTTGTGAATACTAGGCCCATTCCACAAATAGCCCAGTTCAAGATGGTGCAGTGGGCTAAATGAAGAGCAATCCTCCTCTTCCCTTTCCTCCGGGCCTGCAGACAGAGTTTGGCCTGAGACCAAGAGCCAACAGTGACAGGAAGATCTACAGGGTGTCAACACACAGACAGGTATGCGTTGTTGACGTGTGTCTTTGGTTCCACTTGGCTGGCTACACACACACACACACACACACACACACAAGATGTCAAGACACATACAAAGTTCATTCATGTGTGAATGTATGTTTTCGCCTGTCAGTGTTCCATCATGTGTGTTTGGATCTGCTTGCGTGTCTGTATGTGTGTGTGTATCTTTCCTTTGTTAAGTCCAAGCGAGCTTCTGTGTGTTTCAAGTTTCTGTGTTCAGGTAAGCATGTTGATATGAGCTCACACCTGCACACTGTTCGGACAGCACATGGAGGAGGAATGAGAAACAGACTGTCACTGGAACACATGAACACACACACACACACACACACACACACACACATACGCACAAAAATATAATGGACAGGCCTGCTTCCCTGACTCCCATTTTAGAGCCACATCCAATATGTTGCCCGATGCTTTGCTCCTGAATCATTCCCCTAAGGTATGTAAGCTCTTCATTAAAGCTGTGGCAATCAGAGGGGAAAAAAGTGCTGCTCCTCGTAAAGAGAATAGATTACTTCCCCATCTTTCACAGAAAGCTGTTTGCTAGAGTAGACACTCTCCTCCATTTTCATTAGCGGCCTGACTACTATATATTCTCCATATAATTGAGGTTGAAACCTTCTGCACTGTAATGGGGCTTTCCATAACGGTCTTTTTAAAGTGAAAGCCTGCCATCCTTGGGCACTCTGTGATGCGGGTGGTGTGTTGTGTGTTGTGTGTTGTGTGTGGTGTCTGTGTGTGTTTGTGTGTGTGTGTGTGTGTGTGTGTGTGTGTGTATCGCTATCAGACAAATCACGTCTTGTCATGGCTCCTTGTTAAATCCAAAGAAAGTTTGGAATAAAAAAGAAGCAATTTCTCACTTTTTGAGAGCCACTTTTAAAATATCTCAAAAATGAAAGAATACAAAGAGACGAGAGTACACACATCTGAACCATGCTTTTCACGTAAAGCATTTAAGTATGATGGGTATTCACAAGCAGGAACCACTTAAAAGTGTAGTCTAAGAACAGTGTTTGGATCTTTGTCAGTAGACTCTGATTTGTCCATGGAGCATAAACTGGCAAAATAAGCATCTTTTAAATCACTTTAAAAAACCCTTTTACAGGCTTGCTTTTATGTACGACTTTTAGAATTCTCTTTATCTATTTTTTGACTTTTTTTTTTTTACTTTTATGTTGTTTTTATGTTCTTTATTTTAATGATGTTTTATGTTTCTTTGCTGTGGTTTTATTATAAGCTGTTTGTGTAACAATGAGCTTGTAATGTTTATGATTATATTACAAAATACAAACCACTGTATAGGCCTAAAGGCCAAAACAGCCGCCCCTATTATTTTCTATGTACAACCCCCACACCGGCGGTGGCTAGGCGCGCGCCGGCACCGCCCCGTGACACTTCACGCCACTGTCCTATTTCCAGCATCGCCACCCCTGAAAAAACGCAATAGGCAGCTCACCCAGGCATTTCATCTCGTTGTCCCGCGCTGTGTATGGTCGGTCGTCTTCCTGTTGACGTGCTGCAGCGCGACGCTTCCTATTGGTGCTAGGGGCGGCACATGACGTCATATGACGTGCCGCGGCGCTGCAGCGCCGGTGTGTTTTAGCCTTAACAGTAGGCAGTTATTCTTGGGCCTAATAATCTGAAAATCATATAAGCTTTGATGTGTTCAGATTTTCCCTCTTTGCTCTGCAAACCAACACGATTTCCTCACACAAATGTTGATTAATAGAACACCAGCACATTCTGCTAGCTGAACACGCATGACCTTTATACAGCATAACAATATTTCCCCTACAGTATGTGTATTCTACTATGGCAGCAGTAGTAAGTTCATTAATATTTGCAAATCATTTCATTTTTACTCTAACTGTTCTCTAAGTAAATAGGCAGGCGAGATACTGTGGTGTGGTATACACTCTCTTGCACCACAGTGCGTCATCTCAAATTCACCTCCGCTCTTCAGTCAGACCGAGCATCTGAGAAGGAATGACACATGAGGTAGGCTTAGGCTGATGGTAGCTAGCTATCTAGATCTAGACTCTAAAACTAAAGTCAAGATGACAAATAACGTTAAGTGTAAAAGGGGAAGTTGCTTGGCTAGAGCTATGTAAAATCGCCTTAACCTTAAATGTATTCAGTCATATTTCCTAGCAGTAATTTTCTGACTTAATAACACTGGTTTTGAGGTGACATCTCTCTTTTTTTAAATAAAAAAAAATATTAATTAATAAATTATAACAATAAAAAATGTATTCCCAAGGGAGGATGCCCCCAGACCCACCAGCATGATATGGCTTTGTGTGTCTTACCACTGCAGTTGAAAAACTAATAATATGACATAATACCCCTTTCTGCATAAATATTCAAATGACATGACACACCGCGGAGATGAAAGTGATATAACTGTGTCCTCCTACCCATCTGGCTTTAGATCCTGGTATCATCAGCCACCCTCAGAAAACACCGTCCAAGCCCGTTGTCCCACTCAAGGTGATGTCACTGGGTGCTGCATGTCGATCAAACCTACCCGCACTCCTCCTGCATCTTTTACTTTACCAGCCTATTAGCCCAGCTCGCTCCGTCGAGCCTTCCTACAACATGGACATCTCTGACACTCTGCCTCCCAAACTTAGTGTGGGTGATTTGTGGCGGCGTGTAAATTGGAAGTTGCGGGCTGAGTCAAAGCAGAGTCATAAATAGGAGGGAGGAGAGGATGGCAGCGCTCTGCCAGATTCAGGGGGATTGATGGAGGCCAGGAGCCTCGCATAGATGAGAAACGCGTTCTTAATAAATATCTCGTCAAACGCATCACTCTGCTCTCTCCCTAACGCCAAGGTGTAAATAACAAGCTGAGGAGTCAACAGGGAGGATTGAGGCACGGGCAGACAGACAGACAGAGAGAGAGACAGGCTGCTGGTCAGACAGACAGAGAGAGAGAGACAGGCTGGTTTTCAGACAGACAGAGAGAGAGACGAGCTGGTGTTCAGACAGACAGACAGACAGAGAGAGACGGGCTGCTGGTCAGACAGACAGGGAGAGAGACGGGCTGGTGGTCAGACAGACAGAGAGAGAGAGACGGGCTGGTGTTCAGACAGAGAGAGAGAGAGACGGGCTGGTGGTCAGACAGACAGAGATAGAGAGAGGGACAGGCTGGTGGTCAGACAGACAGAGAGAGAGAGAGAGAGAGAGAGAGACAGGCTGGTGGTCAGACAGACAGAGAGAGAGACAGAGAGAGAGACAGGCTGGTGGTCAGACAGACATGGGAGACAGACTGACAGGCAGAGAGGTCAAATAGGGATTCTAGCACTGCAGTGACAGATTCCACATGCTGCCATTCACTGTTGTCGCATGGAAACCTCACCTCAAATTTGGCCATTTGGAATTTTAAAGTTGAAATTTGGTGTCCTTTATGTACTGAATATGTTTCATGACCCTTGCAACCATTATATTCACATTTAGATTTTAGGCATTTAGCCGACTTTCTTATCCTGAGTGACTTACAATGAGTGCAGCAGTAGCGTAAGCCTCAGTTCCTAGATCACCAAACTTAAGCAACCAAAAACAAGGAGTGCAAAGATCAAGGCCTTAATTCCCTGACAATATTCCTGTGACCAAAATGATTTGGAAAGACCAAAAAAATAGAATGAGTTGGCTTTTTGGGAGATGTGACATTTCCTTCCAACAGTAGCGATTAGCAATATGTAGATTACATATCTCTGGATCTCCCAATATGGATATTATCTAATCTGCCATGACTACATAAGGCTCTGTGCTGTTACTATGGCATCATCACTGTTATAGGTGAAGCTGAAATGCTAACAGGACATGTGAAATGCTGAGTCAGACCAGAGTCCCTGGGCTCGTTCTGATGCCTGTGTCTTAGAGTGTCTGTGTTTGCTTAAATTAGTGTGCATGTGTGAACACATCTCGTTCTGGTCTGTGCATATACATAATGTATTAGTTGATCAGCGCGCATTCTATTGTGTGTGTATGTGCATCCTTGTTTGTGTGTGCTTGTGCTGTGACGTGATAATGCATGAACATCTGACATCTGTGTCTTGTGTTTGTGTTTGTGTTTGTGTGTGTGTGTGTGTGTGTGTGTGTCTGTGTGTGTGTGTGTGTTTGCCTACCCAGCCCTCCAGGGGACCATCAGTGTGTGAGTGTTTGAGAGAATAATAAATTTCAGGCGGGCAAGAGGATGAGAGGCTGCGACCACCAATCGATCCCTCTGCTGTTTCTCAAATCAGGAGGGAGGGATGAGTGTGAGGGAGAGATGTAGAGAGAGAGAGAGAGAGAGAGAGACACAGAGAAAGGATATGTTGGAGTAGGTGGAGGTGGGGCATTTCAGAAAGGAAGAGGCAGAAGAGGAACAAATGTACACAGGCATAGAGAGATAGAGGTAGAGCGAGGCAGAGAGAGAGAGAGAAAGAGACAGAGAAAGAGAGGGAGATGAGGCAGAGAGCGAGGGCAGCGGATAGAGTGAACGACAGCCAAACGCTGACAGGAGTCCAATTAAGTGTCATCCCAGTGGAGGCAACTGTCCCCATCCTCTCCTGCCAGGGCCGCATGGCCTCCGCTTCCAAGGACACACTGCTGCATCACGTGGCACCACACACACACACACACACACACACACACACACACAAACCTCATCACACACGTCGAATACAGCCGCTAATGTGCACCATGCTCGCATAAATTCATCAGAGCACACAAACACACCAGCCTCGTCTTTACAAATGCCACACAAATACACATCAGTGCACGCACATCTGCAGTCGTGCACGTCCCCGACGGGGCTCGGCCTTTGGGGGACCCAGGGACCGAACCGGTGCCAAAGACGGCCGGCGCCAGCAGCTAGGAGTCCCAGGGTGCAGATCCCTGCCAGGGGCTAACCCACTCATCTCTGCTCCGCTCTGCTCTGGCCACCCACCAGCTGCTGCCCAGGGGCGGCACACACACACCGCCCCGGAGTAAGCTACACATCAAATACAAACACACACACACACACACACACACACACACACACACACACACACGTGACAGGCATGCATGCACAAAACGCATCCACCCACGCATACACAAGCACATACACAGACCCAAACACACATACAAATGCAAACACACACACATATAAACAATCTAACTGGTGTCCTGCACACAAAGGCTGTGGCCTGGGGGTGGTGGGGGCGGTGGGGGTGGGGAGTGGCGGTCCCATAGCAGAGCCTGGATAATGAGTGAGGCCCCCGGCTCTAGTGGCTTTGGACTGGAGCGGAGCAGAGTGACTGACTGACTGGCTGTGGCACTACAACAGGATTAGAGGGATGCTTCATATTGACATAGAGAACAAATCGACATACTCTAATAATTCACATTCATATTCAGAGGCAGTATGAGAGGAAATAGCAAATGGAAGGGAATAATGGAGGTCGAGGCAGACTGCTCCCCTGTGAGTGCTTTTACCCCCCCAGACAGCTCAGCCCACACACACACACACACACACACACACACACACACACACACACAAAGCGGAAGTAAATGATCCTTTTGACTGTGGGTACTGCAGCCCGAGCTACAACAAGAGAGAGACACTGAGAGGAACAAAGCACACACACACACACACACACAGAGCGAGAGGGAGGCAAAAAGAGAGAAGGGGGGGTAAAGAGAGATGGAGGATGATAGAGGCAGAAAACGGGGAGTAAGAGTGTGAAAAGAGAGCCAGTCTCGTTTTCAACGTGTGAAAAAGGGGGAGCGACTCTTAGAGGTCCTGCTATAAATTTTCTGTGCCTGCCTCAGATCCAATCTGGGCCGGGATGCAAACAACACGTCGGCCCAGGCTCAACAGGGTGCCGCAAGTGAGAGTGGGTGTGTGTGTGTGTGTGTGTGTGGGCGGCTGAGGGATTGGTTGCCAGGGAGATTCTGACATATCGGGCCCCACTCCCTGCTGCCCTCAGTTTAGCCTCGACAAGTCAGAGAAAACGCTCTGCGGCGGCCCGGCTAATTTACAATCTCTCCCTCTCCTTCCCTCCTGCCTCTCTCTCTCTCTTCACTTTCTCCTGCTTTCTCTCCATCCAAGTCGTAACATTCTCTATTCTCGATTTCTACTTCTCTCTCATTGTAGCATTCCCTTTTGTAGCATTCCCTTTTCTTAATAATAATAATTTTCTTAATGACCCTTACATCCCTCTCTGTACAGTAGAACAAGTCCTTCCTCTTCTCTATCACTCTTTGGCACCCTCTGTCTTCTCCCTCTCTCTTCCCTTTTCCTAAGTGGAACAACAAGGTTAAAGGCAGACTTTGCCAGTCTCCCTTCCCCTCACTTCTCTCTCTCTCTTCCTCACAGGCAGGGAGGCTTTCATCCCTCCATCCCTCCTCCTCTCCTCTCTTCCCTTACTTTACTCTCTCTCTTAGGTAGGCGGCTGTGATCGGGACCTGTTGTTCTCATCTGGTGACAGCCAAACAGGGCCTGTGGTAATTAGTGTGGAATTCTAATGAGCTTATCAGGTCAAAAGCAGCTTAGTCCTCTAGGACCCTAGCAGGGTGGAAATTAGCCCCGCTCCCTCCCAGACAAAAAACACACACACATACACACATTATACAATAACGGATTGTGCATACCGATGATACAGGCTCGATTCATTAACAAACAAACACACACTGACAAATTCAGCCGCGCCCTCTCCTCCTATAAAGGGATTAGCCCACTTTACATTAGTCAGTTAACAAAAAAGCACATTATTAATGTGAGCGGCAACAACAACAAAAAAGGCAACAGCGGTAATATGTAAGGCTGTCAATGTGCTAAATGAACAAGTAGCTGGAGGGGCGGATGTGTTCTCTTGAGGGAGGGATGACAGACACAGACACAAATCAACAACACACACACACTCACACACTCACGCACACAGTAACCACAGAGACTAAATAAAAAAGGTAACACACGCACAGTAAAAGAAAGTAACTTCTTGCTTCCCCCGAGGCGGTGTGGAGAAGAGTGTCTGCCTTATTAAAAGCCGAAAACATCACACTCGCCTCTCATCTCCTTCTCCTGGCCGGGCAGCGAGCAGCAGTGGATGGGCTGAGGCAGCCAGACAGCACCTATCTCCATTAAATATCTCCGCAATTAGTTCTGGGAAAGTTGCAGCGAGAGGCAGCAAGCAGAGAGGGGAAGGCGAGGTACATTGATTAAGCATTGCAACAGCTGTACCAACAGGATTATACTCAAGAATTTTAATCGTACTTGTCAGGCATCTTCAAATATGATAAGATGCCCTTTAAAAAAAATGGAGATAGGTGAATGCACTCTGTGGACAGAGATGAAACTAATGGTTAAGAGTTTGTGGAAAGTCTGTGTGTGTGCCTGAGTGTGTGTGTGTGTGTGTGTGTGTGTGTGTGTAATTGTGGGAGAATCGAAGAGGGTGAGGGATTATGGGAAAACAGGAGGGGGTGGGTGGTATAAATCCATTTCCTGTGTTTGGTGCTCTAGTACAGCTTTCCATCTGTTTTTCTCCAGACTGATTCACATCCCATCACTTACTGAGATACTTCTGGGTGTGCGCATGCTTGTGTGTGTAAACGTTTCCCTGCCAGGAGAAAAATGGAATGCAGAAACTCCTACACTGAAAATTTTTAGATCTTAAAAGCAGAACTGTGAAAGAAATGTGTTAGAGGCAGCAACTGGTGGCGCATTTCCCCTTTGTTGCATCTGAAACATAGTGTAACCTGTTGAAACAACAAAAGCTTATCGCCGGGCACACAACACAGGGAATAATCAAAACAGATTCATACAGCCACATGAAATACTTAAATTCTGTGAGCTGAGAACCTGAACTTGGCTCTGTTAAGATAATCTTAAAGCCAAGCCATTGTTGTGTACTAGAGATTAGAGAAACTTACGCTTACTTTTTATGGTTTAGGCTCGTGTGTGGCCTTTGTTTCAAAGCTCATTAGTGGTTTAAATGGGCCATTCACCGTGCCCTTATTCAGTAATGCAGTTTTAGCTGAACCTTATTTCACCATCTGAAACCACATGACACTTGTCACATGCAAAACTGTCGAGCTAAAACACAAGACTTATGGACCTTCATAGTGGTAGATGGTGGCAACCTTCTTGGTAGCATCTATCTTTACATTTACACAATCCTTCTACTCTTCCCTGATGTTAACACAAGCCCCAGCCTTGCCAGGCAGAGAGAGAGAAGGAAGGGGTCGAGAAAGAGAGAGAGAGTGAGACACACACATACACACACACACACAGAAAAAGAGGGAGAGCGTCAGTCTTCAAGGCCAGCGTCAGAGACAGCCTCAGACAGACCCTGGGCCTGGACCCTGAAAGTTAATGAAGCAGTCCCTCCCTATTATCTCTGCCTGCATCCACTACACCACAAGGTGACAGACAGTCACACGGCCCAACCAGCAGGATCTCTCCTCTCCTCTCCTCTCCTCTCCTCTCCTCTCACCTTATTCCTCTGCCCTGACCTGGAAAGGAATCCTGCACACAACTCATCTCTCACAACGCACTCTGAAAACCCCACCTGCCTGTGTCCCGGACAAAGGCATAAATCTGCTCTTGTTTCTGGGTAATAAAGAACTTCCGAGAGGGGGGAGAGAGAGAGAGAGAGAGAGAGAGAGAGAGAGAGAGAGAGAGAGAGAGAGAGAGAGAGAGAGAGACGGAGGAAGGGGTAAGTACCAATTGCAGTGGGGAAGGAACAGATTTAGTAAGAGAGCAAAAATACTTCCTGAGTAATGAAGTGAATAAAAGATTCATGGTGCCCATACAACATGGCATGATGGTTGTGAAGAGTGAATTACAGACAAGCGCAATGTAGTGGCGGTGGCGGGTGTCTTTGGTACAGGAAGGTAGTATGGTGTAGACAGACAGCATATTCATATTTGGCTACACTACCACTTCTTTATTTTTAATATTTTTCACATTTTAGAATAACAGTAAAGACATCAAAACTATGAAATAACACAGGATATGGAATTATGCAGTGACCAAAAAAGTGTTGAATCAAAACTATCTTATATTTTAGATTATTTAAAGTAGCCACCCTTCGCCTTGATGGAAAGGCAAAGGCTTTGGAAAGAAATCCATACATAGGCATCAACTTCACTATTTATATTTGTCTAAAAAACAAATTTCAAAGCATTTGAGCATAAGCCTTTAGATCAAAATGGCTTTAAGATAATGAAAAACATAGTACATTCAGTCAGGTGTGTCCAAACTTTTGACTAGTAGTGTATATCTGATTTTGCGTCTTCCTATAAGTGGGACAGGTTAAATCGGCCATTGTAGGTCTTCCCAACTGCCTTGCCAAAATTCACGGTGGCTGCCTACAGCTATACAGAAGCAGTTCAAGTTATGAAAGTGTCTGAGACAAGTGGATATTGCCTTACTACCGCTCTCCCCCTGGGAAGGCTGGGTTTTCTGCGGTGCCTCACACATTGTATCTGATAACATTTCCGCTAACATCAATATTGTATAACTCGAAGAAATGTCGCGTCTCATTTTCCCCCGTTTCATCAGCAAAATAGGCCTGATGAATTGCATTTCCCATGAAATGACAGTGCTCTTCCCTTAACATATCTGATCTAGTTTGCACTGTCTTTCATTCAATCATAACATTACACACCTTTGGTACACCCGACTGAGAGGGTTCCTTCTGCTTTTTTGTGTTGTGTTTGATGTGTGTGTGCACGAGCACCCTCGTCTGCCCGTCTGTTCAGAGCAGGTTTGTGTTAATGAATAGCTTTGATTTCTTCCCTATGCTGGTGAATCAGTAATTGAACCTGTCTTGCCACCCATTCCCAACACAAGCCTGGCTAATACCGTTTGTGAATAATTTACGGTGCAAATCCGTCTTCATCACAATCAAGCAGGCATGAAACAGGAGTCAATATTATGAGTCCTGGCTCCTGTGGAGATAAGGTAAAGTGATCGAGAGTCACACAGGTTGTGTCGGCCTGTCCCTTCCGCTGCCAGCTATTTTCAAGTCTCTTAAAGGCCTGGTTCTATTCTTGCATTTCCATTTTCATTAGGACTCAAATGACAAAGAAGTAATGAGACAGGAGAGAATTTGTTGATTTGGTGTTTGGCAATGTACAGTTTGGTATCTGAGCACATGATTAATCAGTTTTCTCATTTGCCTTTCTTTCTACCCTGCAATCTGTTTGACTGTCACTTAGCCTGCGACGTGTTTAAAGATTAAATAAGCTCAATTTCCATTCCGCCCTGGCAGAAACACGTCTCATGTCCTGACGCCCGTCCGTCATTTCACAGCCACGTGTGGAACACACCAGTGAGATCTCAATCTTTAATGTGGCTAATGTCAGAGAGAGAAAGAGAGAGAGAGAGAGAGAGAGGGAGACAGAGACAGATACAGATACAGAGACATAGAGACTGAGACAGAGACGACGGCAGAAGAAAGACAAAGCCGGGAGAAATCGACAGTGATATTCTTGGAAGGGATGTGAGGCGGTGAGTGTGAGAGGCTGGGGGGGGGGCGGAGGGAAATGTCACGGCCAATCTCTAATGAAGGGCCTTCCGGGAACTATAGTTAGATAAATTATTTAAAGGCTTTCATTTAAAAATGTCCAAAAAACTGTGCTGCGATGATTTGCGCAGGGGCTGGGGAAAGGTCAGCTGTGTGTTGGGAGTGCTTCATTAACCTCCCACCACCTCCCTACCTCAATTATTTCTGTCACAGAGCACCCGGGGGGGAGGTGGGGGGGGGTGGGGGGGTGGGTGGGGGGGGTAGAGAGGGGAACGTGGCTGCTGTGGTCGAGCTGATACCACTCTGCCGCTATGGCTGCTGCTCAGGAGGGGAGAGCTGAGGGGCTTCGGCTACGGTCGGCTTATCTCACAACCTGGTGGCGGTCCATTCCAGGTGGAATGTTTGGGTAACTTCAGTGTTGTAAAATCTCTGGAGATGTGGCAGGCAAAGGCTGGATGGGTTAGCGTGCGTGCCTGTGTGTGTGTGTGTGTGTGTGTGTGTGTGAGGAGTGTGAGAGGAGACGGGCAGGGAGGAAGCTGGCTGGTGCCCAGGCCTCGGGAGTGTTAAACGCTTTGATCTCGTAAAATGTTTTCTACAACCGTGGAACTAACAGAGCTGCGAGGGAGCGTGTTTGCTCAAACACCCACACGCACACACACACACACACACACACACACACAATTACTTTTTTTGCTGATGCCTTAACCATGTACAGCAGCAGGTTAAAACTTATTCCTCTTTTTTCTCTTCCTCACATACCTCACCTCTCTCTTTCCTCCTCTTCACTCTCACTCTCTCTCCTTAACGTTCCATATGTGAAAAAGCTTTTTCACAGTGAGGGGCAGCTTTTTTAGGAAGTGAAGAAGGGAGCATATGCTTACTTTGTTAACTATTTTTTCCCCTCGCTGTATGTATAAATACACTCAAAAGTAAAAGAAAACAAGCCATGTCTGAGTGAGAGATGTGACGCCCTGAACATGTGTCTTCGTTTGGCCAAGCTGAATTTCTGTCTTTTGTCCTGGAAGTAAAAATAGTGTATTAGATATGGCTCTCTAGTGACACTTGATGCCCGGAGCTTCTGACCAAGGTGATTGGAAAGGGAGGGGAGGTTCCCAGGGCAGGAATACATCTTGATCCTTAACCCCTCTCTCCCTCAATTTTCAATATCAACTTGCTTTATTTGCTTGACTTGTACATTCCTGTGCTGCCAAAGTGAATGGATGAAAAAGTTAACCGATGAAAGGCAAACAGATTTCAGGGAAAACAAAACAGAAAAATAGAACATGGAAACAACTCTCTCTCTCTCTCTCTCTCTCTCTCTCTCTCTCACTCTCTGTCAAATTCAAATGGGCTTTATTGGCATGGAAAGGCCAAAGCAACACATACAACTTCAAATGACAGCACTAACAATAAAAGTGAAATAAGAAACTAGTTCTCAAAATGATTAACAAATCATTCCATTATGTATCTTTCTCTCTCTCTCTCTCTCTCTACCGTCCCAGTGAGGAATGTCAGACTAATTGTCAGGCTGTTCCTCTAATGCCTGATTTTTGGGTTAGGGGGCAGCTGTCGGGTCCCCCGAGGGCGTAGAGGAGGAGAAAGAACGAGAGAGAGAGAGACAGAGAGAGAGAGAGTGAGAGAGAGAGAGAGAGAGAGAGAAAGGGGGAGGAAATCTGATCAGCCCAACATTCCCTTAAATTCCTCTCATTCTACAACATTGCCCTGCGTGTAATGCTTCCAAAATGCTCCAAGTTTGGGAAAACAGGAAAGTGAACTGCAAGGCACAGACAGAGGCATACTGATGCTCACACGCATACACATACATTCAAACACACACACACACACGCGCGCGCACACACCTACGCGCGCACACACACACACACACACACACACACACACACACACACACACACATCTGCATTTGGGGGAAAATGTTGCAATTTGACCCACTGAGGGGAGAAGGTGATTCACTATTATTTTGTTCATACAAGATTTTCTATTTGTCTCAATCAGCCCTATTCAGCTGGCGAGTGTCAGGCTGTCTTCCACATAAGAGCCTTAATATAGGCTGCTACATCAAAGAGGTGACTAATCAGGCTGATGGAGAGAGGTGTCACAGTGTGTCAATCCTTCAGGGCTGCTGCCTGTCTCTGAGGGAACTGAGACCCACTCCATCAGGCCTGACCTCAAATACCCAAACACGTGCACACACCCGCAGGCACGTGCAGCCGCGCACACACAAACACAAGCGCAAAGGACACGTACGTATACGCACGCACGTATGAATGGGCGCGCGCACAGGCACGCCCGTCCTTGCACAAACACGTGTACGCACCCACCTGCGCATACACACACACATACACACACACATGCTCATACACAGACAGACAAACAAACGTGCACACCACTACACACAGACACACACACACATAAACTCATGCATGCTAACCCAGCAGAAAACATCTCATTGGGGATCAATGTGAAAGATGAGTTGGTTCAATGATGGGCCTCTGTTGATGAGGGCTGATTAAAGAGGTAAAAAATGGAAACTCATCTTGATGTATTTGGGTCAATTTCACGTCCATGGCCGTCGCTCGGTCAGGCCTATTTCTAGCAGGAGTGGCGGCGGTAATTAATGGGTGATAACGGACACATTTAATTGGCTGTAATCTATCCGATGAAGTGAGGAGCATCCATTCTTTTGAGGACAAAGCCCCAGTGGGAGGACGGAAGAAGCTCGCCTCATCTCTTATGCTGCAGGCATACAGTGTGGCGCAGAAAATACATCAACAGTACAATACCGTAACTCCATGGTGCAAAACAATTAAAACCACACAGTACATTTACGACAATGTAAATACAAATCATTCACTATGAGCATGACTGCATCTTTCTGCATGAAGAAAGCGTAAATGCAACAAACCATAAAAAATTGCCTGGTACTTAACATAAAACTCAATAAATCAGTTCAAGCAAGCAATATGCTGTATGTGCTCATGGCTGGTTGGTTCGGCCCGAGAGCTCACTATACAATCTAGATCCTCTATATGATAGAGAGGAGAAAATGCAATCTGCCATGCTCTCCTCCCAGAAGAGGAGCGAGCTCTTATTTGCATTGAAATGAACTGTTCGAGGCGTGTGTGTGTGCGTGTGGTGGCGAGACTGGGCGCTTGTGTGTTTTGTCAGGGGGACGTTGGCTTGTGTGTCGGCCTGCATGCATCACATGAACCCTCAATCTCACCCCTCCCTCCCCAACCTCAGTGGGAACATACATGTATATGCGGTTGTACTCACACATACTGTACACTCTCTGTCCCGGCCCAGTGTCTCAGGGCGCTGCTGCAGCACTCTTCTATCTCCTGTAGGATCTACTGGCTTATATCTTTACAAGCATAGTGTCTGTAACCTCTACACAACCTCTGCTGGGCTGGACCTTGCCCCGCCTTCCTGCACAAGCTCATGCATAACATATTGAGCTATTGAAGATTGGAGTGGAAGTGAAGGTGGGGTTCTATCTGGGGCCAGTATTTGCAAACAGAGTGTCAGTGTTAGTTTTACTCTGCATGGAGCTCCAGATGGGTGAGGTTTACCACATCAGAACAATTAAAATATGCCAGCTAAGTCAGAAAATTATACTAATTATACTAAATTGACTTTGAAATCCTTCCCCGTGATTGTCACTTAATGATTATACTATGTACCTTGCCTAGCTCTAGCCACTCTGTGACCCTCTGGGAGCTTTCTTTTATGGTGTACTGCATACAGTATTGAGGAGGCAGGTGTTGTTGTGATTGGAGCATTTTCTCTCTGATTTGTCTTGTCATTGTCAAAGGAAAGAAACTGTCAACAGGTGCAAAGGTTACAGCTGATTCAATTTGTAAAAGTTCATGTAGACTGTGAGGCAGAACCTGACAATAAATTGCACTTTGTCACATGTATAGACCACCTGCTCGGCTTTCAAACCAATGCCAAGCTTGCTTGCGACTATGTCCGAACGATGGCCATCAATATTTATGTTCGTCACCTTGTACATCAGGTAAATTCTTAGCAACTTAATGACGCTGTCTCCTCTCGTTTGAGTGACATATCTGACAACAAATAAAACATAATTATCAAAGGTTGAGCGCATTCCGATTAGATCAGGTTTCTAGACCACCACCTTCCAGCTACAGCTGACTGGCAGGGCTAGTTAGCTGGGCTAAACCTCACCTACCGAATGATGTTGCTCTCTATGGGAAGGAGAGCTGAGGATAACTATTCACAGTCAGCCCATGCAGAACAGATATCTTCAGTATCTTCTAGGGCAGCCAAACTAGCCATGATACCACAGTTTTAGCCTAGTGTACTGTACTAGACCAAGTACCACAATACCACAAATACAGAACGCTACCTGCTATCAATATACTGTACAAAGAGTAGAGCAGCCTTAGGAACAGAAGCAGGTCAATGCCACAAGCTGGCAAACTAATCCGTTCTTTTACTGGTTTGTCTTTCACTCTGTTCTTTCAAATTTGTATTACTGGTATTATAAGGATAGGCCTCACAATACGTTGGTACTATTGTGATATATATATAGTGATATTATGGTGATATTTGTATTCTGTGTGTTGTTCTTGGATCTGTGTTTGTGTGCGTGTGCACGTGACTGTTACTATGTAGTCACGGTGAGCAGAAGTTTCCTTCAGCCCTGTGCTGGGGTCTCGTGGTGTGGTGGTTGAGCCTCCCTGTGCAAAGCATTATCTATGGATCACAGCACGTCTCCACTGAGTGCTCTTTATAGGTAATCAATAGGCGAGCTGGCTCATGATGGCTCTCACTCATTACAACTCTTTAATAAAAGCCCACCCTGCGGTGACTGCTGCTCTGGCTAGTATACACACACACAGCCATATGGGAAACCAAATCACTGTTTACACACACACAAACATACACAAAAGCACATACACATACAGAGAGGGGACAGCATCATTTGCTAGCAGGGGGCCCAATCCCAATCATTTATAGCCGTTACAACAACATTACTCATTTATGCCACTATAACCGTTTAGAAGTGTCCTGTTTGTGAGGACTTTTAAAGGATTTCTGGGTAGGGCCTAATCAATATGCGCATCAGCTTCTTGATGGGATGCTGGGTTGAAAATATCAGGAGAGTCTCAAGTAAAGGTGACACACACACCCTAACAAACAGGCATGCACACATACATACACACACTCACATACTCAAGTGCTCCAATCAATGCATTGTGGCTTGCATTTATCAGCATCTAAACTACTAGGGCTGGGAGATATGGCTGAAATCAATATCACAATAATCATAAGGATTTTTTTCGATATTGATATATATCACAATATGGCTTACATGCAAAATCACATGTTCAATAATCAATCTGATGTTCATCGCAATGAACTGCATTGAACTGTCTACTAACAATTTTCAAAGAATATTCCTTGAAATGTTTCATACCTCATTTTGTCAGGGTTTTTTTTATAAATTTGCTTATCAATTTAGACAATATCATCATAACATAACAATATGATTTCAGTGAAAGATGATAAACACTAATATTGAATTATGGCCCAGTCCTATAAACTTTTCTGATTCTAATCTAATTCTGATCTTGAGAGGAGTCAAGAGAATTGAACTTTAATTTGCACAGCCTCGCCTAACCTTTAGCAACACATGGTTTCCTTCTAATCCTCTCCTCCAGATGTAGGTGTGTATCATTGCAGTCATTTCACAGTCTCTCCAAAACAGCTGTTAGCTCTGTCTCTCTGCACATATGGAATGTGGTGGCAAAAGCCTTCATTTCTGTCTTTTTTTCGGTGAGGGAGAGGCCTCACGCAAAAAAACAGGGACATTTCATCATGTGTGCAGGGTTAGGGGTTAGGGTTCACATGTAACGCCGCACGGGTCAAATTTCCAGGAACCAACCAGCTGCTTGTCTTCATATGTCAGAGGCAGACAGTCAGACAAGATATAGTACTGAGGTTAGACTGAGGCGGACAGCTTTGTCACATTCAGCTATCTAAATTATACTATAGCATCTGTCAGGGATGGGATCAAGGTTGTAAGGTGTAGGTGTAGATTATGACAAATTATGACAAAACACAAGTCTTTCATTAACACCCCCCCCACACACACACACACACACAGATGCAAAGAAAATTCGTCATCAGACCTTGTTGCCCCCCCAAAAATAACAATTACAAATTGAACTTACAGTAGAATTGTCCAGATATTATGATATAAATCCAAATAAGAGCCATTCCTAAACTCTAGCACCTACTGGAGCTGATCCTGGAATGGATTCAGGAGAGAACCTGGGTCTCAGAAACAAAACCACCCCTCACATCTAAAAAAACTTCTACTGGAAACACTGGCACATAAACCGAGATTGCCAACTGCTAAAAATGAACAATGGAGAGGCCTTGTCCATTACGATGCGGAAACCAGAGACGGTGTGATGTTAATGGATTGTGTATGGTTATGATCTAAGCATCCTTAGGTTACCAGTATCTGAGGGGAGAGTGACCTTTCCCTGCCCAGAATAGCAGGGCTGTGGGGAAAAGAGCTGTGATGACAAACACACGGGAGAGACTGTGACCCCGCAGGGGCCAGCGCACAAGCTCTGAACACAAGCACTCATTTTGAGCCTGTGCACCCACACACGCTAATATAGACATGCATGTGTGTGGACCAGAACACAACGGCATGTGCCAGACCAAACAATTGCAACACATACACACACACACACACACACAAACCATCAACCCACACATCATCTTGAGTGACAAGCCTATTGATCGCCAACAGGACTCCAATACACTCAGAACACTCAAAGAGAGAGTGTCTCATATTTCAGGCTTTGTGTTTCCTTCAGAGAGAAAAGGCAGGGAAATTATGTGGCTGTGTTGGTCTGTATCCTGAGGGAGAAGTGTCTGCAGGTCACAGAGTAATACTGTTACCATTATGAACATTGAACAATAAAGGGAAAAGGTGGACATGTTGTTGTATGGGCCTCTCCAGGACAGTTTGCTGTCGAAGCATCTGAGCCCGATCCACAAAGTATCCATCTAGGACAGATTTTCCAGAGGATCGCGACAGGCCTTCATTTCAGCTCTCTCTCCAGCACACAGCTGAGATTTCAGCATGTTTGACAAGGCCGCTCAGGGGGACAGAAACCTAAATGTTTCAGACGCCCGTCACCTCGTTCCGTCTCCCTATCGCCTCTCTGTGTAGAGAGCCAGTCGAGAAGAACAGCGAGGAAGTAAGAGCATATATGTGTATGTGAGAGAGAGAGAGAGAGAGAGAGAGAGAGACACGAGACGAGAAAGTGAGTGAAAGCTACGGGGAGCAGCCGATGTGCTGCTCTCCAGCCACGCTGGGTAAATATTTTATGGGGGAGCGAGCTGAGGAGGTGGAGGGGGGGAGGAGAGCGGAGGTGAGAGGGGGAGAGAGGTGGGTGCATCTCCTTTGGGAGTGTGTAAAGTGTCCCGGGCGTACGGGGGCTGGGAGGTCAGGACGTTACAAGAGTTGCCCCAGTCCACCAGGTGAATTATTCATCCAGCTGAGGCCAGGTCTAGCTGGCCAACACTGGAGCAGTGGTATGGGTGGTCTGCAGTAGTGAATAAAGAGGCCAGGGCTTTTAGCACATAGGCTACACTGAACACAGAGTAGCTCTAGTTATGTGGGGAATAAAGACAGATGGGTGGAGGTAGATAAAAGAGAGAGGGAGAGAGACAGAGGCAGAGAAAATGTAGTAGGAGTAGGAGCAAGGAGGGAGGAGGAGAGATAATGTGACAACCTTGGCACTGGAGGTTAGATTAGTTAATTACATGGCCCCTATACAGTGGGATGCAGCGTGAAGGGTCTCCTGCCTACTGCTGTTATCAACAACAGGAAAATAACAAGGAAGACCTGGAAACAATGGGGCATGTGCAAAACACCACCCACAACCCTTGGTCTTACAGAACAGCACTTTGTTTATATTATCATGGGCTATTTTTTCTCCTATCTGTGATCAGCAGTATGGCCACGGGCTCTGCTACAAACAGATATTGGGAAATCGCTGCTATTGGGGGAAAAGGCATGTGTCCATAGTCAACAATCAGTGTTGACAGTGGTATATCTAGGAGTGTGCTGTATTTTCTGCCACAGTGCAGCTTATTGTATTATTTAGATTACGTGGAACTATGGTGGTACTATGTGGAATATTACTGTTGCTGTAATGATGGTTACTAAACTAAAAGAGATTGTATTTAAGGTGGGTTTTTTTATAATTCATTACAATTCTTTTCTAATAGAAAATCACAAGATAAGCTGGCAACCATAACAATTGCAGAATTGTAGTCCTAGTGTACTGTTTACATGTATTAAATTGTAACGCCGTCAGCAACACGAGACTTAGAAGAGAGACTAAGACAAGAGAAGCCAAACAACAACCTACAGACAGTGGAGTAGTAGAGTTTGATCTAAAGCAGAACATAGCAGGCACGCTCTACATTCTACAGCAGACAGTCATCAAATGAAGTGAAGGCGTTCTTTTTGCCACTGTGGTGTAAAGCGGAGGATATTTTGACATGTTTTTATTTCCCCTCTATGGACTTTGAAGGGCATGGAGGATCTGCGCACACCTGCATGTATGTGTTTGTGTGGTAGAGCAGATGCCGAGTGTAGATGAGACGGTACTGTTGGAATTTTCTCAGTGTTTGTGCAGTGGGGACATGACTTGGCGCACAATACAGTCAGTACACACACAAAGCCCCACACTCACACACAGACACAGAAACGAGCTACCTCTACACTCTGAAAACACTGCTCTTCAATGGCTCTTTGTGGTACTTTGTGGCATGGGTGGAACTAATTACAATTACTCTCGTTACTGTAATTGTGTAGCTTTTTTGTAGTGTAGAGTAGTTGATTTATTTTTGGCATTTTTGCCTTTACTGGATAGAGTAAAGGTGGAGTCCAAGGCGGAATTCGAAGCCAGGACATAGCAGTTACATGGTATGCACCTTACATCACCAGGACGCCCAAAATCAGTAATTTTACTTTTACTTAAGTATGTTTTGAAATAAGTATTGTAGTTTGCTACTATACATTTTCTATCACATCCATACAGTCTCACCCACTCCTTTGTTCTTTCCCCAGGTGAAGTAATGCTGCCTGAATCTCCCCAAAGTGGGAAGATTTTCAGTTACAATTACCCAAAAATGAAATAGCCTTGCTTGAACCCGAAACCTGACCCTGACTCTCCTTGGTTAACTTGTTGGACTGAAGGCACCTCTAGCAAATCCAGACATCCCACAGTATTTAAAAAGAAATGTAATGCAAGTGAATGGATCATTGGATTTCAATCCATAGCTTTTGCATATTAATGTTGGAATAATAGCCAAAATGATATAACAGTTTGTTAAAAAAAAACATGATATTTTCATTAGACTGACAAGTAATAATACAAAAAGGGAGCTAAATCACCAGTTTTAATCAGCTACCATTAGCTACAGTACAGTTGGAAGAACCATTTAGAGCTCAACACTTGAATGGTTCTTCACTGCTGTTTCAAGAACCGCTGTAATTGTCGGGGCTGGTAGTGCAGAGTGGTTCCACATAGAAACAGTAATTCAGCGGTTCACACTAATCTTATAACTAATTCCACAGGGCATCAATTTCACTGCAAAGTGGCATAGCAGTCTTCAGTAACAAACTCTCCTCAGCTAAGTTTGAAGCCTTCTTAAGTCTGGACTGGTGGCTCTCTGCTAGTGAGAATCATTTTGTATAAATAACTGTTAAGACCAATTCTATCATTCAATATAGAAACATAGTTCTATGGAGTACCAAAAGTGGTTCTTCTGTGATAGGAAGCCAAAGAATGACTAGGCATGACTTCTAGTCTGCGACAAACTGCCTATTAGTTCATGTGACCATATGAGAAGAGGGAGAAGGGATGTGATGTGTTGTGTGGAGAAGAGGGGACAGGAGAGGACGGGGAGGTTAATCTGGGTGTAAAATCCACCAGCTCCTTGGCCTGGAGGCCCCTGAGGGTGGCTGACTGTATGGCTGACTGACTGACTGACTGACTGGCTGACTGACTGACTGACTGACTGGCTGACTGACTGGCTGGTTAGCTGGCTGACTGGCTGGTGGAGGACAAACTCAGAGGCCTTTATTCCCTCTGCCCCCATCCCTTCTCCTGCTTCTCTGTCCTGGGTGGTCAAACACAATAAGGCAACATCTGCTCCAGTGGATTGGCTTTCATTGGCTACACACACGCACACATACACACACACACACACACCACATTAAAACATGCCTGCTAGTCTGAGAAAAATCGCTATCGATGCTGTCCTGGTCAGATGCCATCCTAGGTTAGGACAGGTTCCAACAATGACACTGGCCTGTTTGCCTGGAGCCAGTAAAGAGCCATGTCAAGCCAGCAAACTGACATTGGTCCAATGGTTAAGTTAAGTTTCAAACTTGAGAAAAGAATATGAATCAGAATAAGAATAAATAAAATAATTCTCTAGAATGCTCTTGGGGTTGAATTTGCCCACACATGCAGTTTAGCAGTTTTGCAGGGTCTTCTGGTCATCGATGTGACCCTTCCTATAATTATTTCTGCTCTATAGTTCAGCTTAGAACACGGATCAGCGGTTATTGTTTTCTAAGCCTGGATATTAGACTTATAATTAGCCTTTATGTCACTACAGCGGTTTTGTAAATTGTTAATACATGTAACACATGAAAGGGATGAATAAATTATTACCGATTACAACTAATTACAACTAATTTAGACTTGTGGGTTTTTTTCCCCTTTTTTTATCCTCGAGCCAGTTGAAATTTGTTGGGAGGGAGGAGATTTCCGACCTACTGTTCTGGTCCATTAGCAGAAAAACAGCAGTTGCACATATGACTATGAATATATAAAAAGTTTCATATATGAAAAGTTTCAACCTTAAACACTGTATATCCATTTTGGAAAAATGTTGCTGCCATTAAGCCAAAAATGTAGATATTTCTGTCTTCCAAAACATAATTGTAGGTAATTCAGGTCTTAAGATGACTTAATGAATGACAGGAAAATGCTAACGTTAATAACCCATAATGTGTATTTTCATGTCAGCTATTATTTTGTCAGAAAAGGCATAGGTCTTTTCAGATAGACATCTCATTTTGCAATGAAACTGTTCATATACTGAATACTCTATCACTATTTTGTGATGGCTAGGGGAATATAAGCCAGGGAGCTAGATGGAAACACTAGAGATGGGATGCAGCTAAAACCGTAGTCCGGATGTAAGGCAAGATTTGGCTAAGACGACATTATGGGTATTTGTGTGCGTGTGTACGTATGTTTGTGTGTGTGTGTTTGAGTGAGTCTATTGAGAAATAGCATGCTTTAGAATATTAGAATAGGGTTAAATTACATCCATTAGAGATAGTGAGGGCTGTGACTGGGGCATGACAACATGCCTGTGTCAGAATGGGGGAGATAAGGTTACCTTTGTCAGGGAAACATGCTGAGGAGCAGTGCTGGGAGAGGGACAGTAATGGACCCAAAAATGACAGGTGTGGAGGCATGCTGACTGGTGATGCTGGGCTGATGACCTACTGAGTTGTAGCTGATAAGTATTAACATTTGAAATCTATCTGTTTCAAGTTACTGACTACTTTCTAGAAAGGGCTCCATACTTTTGTAGACATTAAAGGACAGTTCCAGCATGATTTCAGTTTTTTCAAATTTTTTACTTTTTCCATCACATAAATGTTAACTGTGACAGTTTTAACATACATGCAATGCAATTAAAGATATTTTAAATCAGTTTTGCTATACCTCTCGGGCTCATTTACTCTCATTCAATTCCAAACAGTATTGAAAACAACTCCGGACACTTCTAATTTGGTTGGTAAAGGTGATCCATCACTGTGAACCAATCGCGTTTTGAATAGTTGCATCAAAACGGTAATATCAGGGTATTTAAACCTTCACATGAAAGAAGTTGTGTTTACCTTTTCATATTGATGCACACATTCGGGAACACAACGAGAGCCGAGAGGAGACAGGAGTGGGCATCTTACTTCTGCTTTCTGCTTCTACAGTGAAAACAGTAAGGGGAAATGTGTAGAAATTCCAATCGCGCTTGAATTGTCCTTTAATTTCTTAACTTTGGTCTGTGTTCAACATGTTGTATGCTGTTAGTTGTAGGAAAATAGGATCACAGGCGATGGCACTGCAAAGCTGAAACCTTTCTATAATCATCCAGAGGATCTTATGCAGTTCCCAAACTTCCCTAACACTGACCTAGGAATGATTAAGACTTTTGAGCCCTGCATACAAACCTTGCTTTGAGTTTTTATGGATTTGTTTAGTGGATACCTTGAGTGTTTTTTTGCATTGCCCCAAATGGAAAAAGCAACTGCATAAATATCCTGTTTGGTTTGAAAATTTGTTAATAGCGTGAGCTTGTGTAGAGAAATCCTTGGCATAAATGACAAAAATAAAGTACCGCTACTTTTTTTTTTTAGAAATGTAACTGTACGACAAGTCCAGGATCTTGTCTCAGGAACTCTATATTCCAAGGCACGGCACAATTGTGACGTACAATTTTTTACAACCTTAACTTCTGAAAATGCAGTGCAAATAGTTCATGAAGGTATTCAAGATCCAACTGTAATCCTCGAAAAATCAGATAACATACTTTACTTTTGTGACCGATCGAATTACGTACATTAAGGATTACAGTTACATTTCCTGTCTGACACTGACAGCATCAGGCAGTGGGAAGTGGGAGTGGAACCAGAAACAGGTGATGAAATTCTCTTTCATTTTTGTGTGTGCAGGGAAGGGCCATGAATGCACTTTGTTTATTATTTCTGTCCTTGTCTAGGACGACAACTTAGGGACACTTGTAGAAATGTTATTTATTTGGCAAAATTGTGCCTTTTATTTGTTTTTCTTTTTAAGCAGCGTGCCTGTTTGTGAAGGTGTGCCCGTTTATGAAAGCTGACAGGCAACACGGCGCGGTGTGCGAACGCTGATCCAAACAGGGCCGGACAAATGTCTGCACACACACCAGCATTCTGTCGCTGGCTGCCCGCGGAGATGTCAAACACAATGATGTGGTGAGAGGCTGCAGGAGAGCTCCCTGCTAGGTACTAGGAACACATGACACACACACATACAGAGACACACACACACACACACAGAAGAGGGCACACAGACACATACACAAGCATACACACTAAAAGGCATTACAAAACATGGCTTTAACATGCACTGAATGTGGCTTTAACATGCACTGAATACCCAAGGACACACATATATTACACCCTCCCCCGCCCACACACACACACACACACACACAGACTTTACTGAGGAAGCACGTAACAACAAAGCGGTTCCTCCAACCTCATCCACGGACAGATTGGAATGATCACCTGTCTAGCAAGCACAGGCAGCGTTCACACTATTCATCTCGCTCTATTGTCTAATTTCGAAAACTCGATAATTGTGTTAAACATGTCGGACCCCCGGAGCCCGAACAATCCAGTGAATCATTTGAAAGTGCCCCAAATTCATTAATTACAGAGTGTGTTAATCTCATTGAAATGGGAGGGGATGGAGAGAGGAAAAGGACCCTCATAACTCATCCAATTAGGTAATTGAGTGCTACTTGGATTAGAGGGAATGAAAGGAGGAGTCCCACTGAGACTAGTGGAGGACTGAAGACTTCTGGTTCCACACTGAGAGAACAGAGACAGTAGGCTCCAGATTAGAACCAACTAAAGATGATCCTATCCATCTAAAAGCTGAATATTCACTTAAAGACTTTCTCAAACTCTCTACCTCTAGCCTCTCCTTGAATTTTCAAGGTTTAGGCCTTGTAACTGAGTGAGTTACAAGATGTACATGAGTAAGTGAAACTACGCTGACTTTAAAAAGTCCACCTGTTAACACCAAGGTGCTGTGTGTACTTGTACCTAAGAGAATCACTGAACAAAATATTTAATTCATGCGTTGACTCAGCCACTACAGTTAGGAAACATGCATGCCTTCTACCGTACGTGGAAAGCTTGATCTTGATGCTGAATCTGTTTGTTCCTCTTGCTGCAATGAAATATTTTTTGAAACGCACAAAACGTGTTTATAATCATCTTTTAATGTGCGTAACCTTTGGCCTATACATTAATTTGTTTTATTTTTGGTGGAATGCACCTTTTAAGTCTTGCGCAGTGAATATTGGTAGCTTTTTGCGAAGAATAATGGAACAAATATTAATAATAACATATTATTTTTTAATGAAAAGGAAGAGTTGGAAAAAGAAAAGTAAGAAATGTCTGTTACAATCCGCAAAGTAAAAAAGTTTGAGAGGGTCAATCATAGAGAGAGAGAAAGTGTGTGTGTATGCGCATACACACACACTTTCTCTATACACACATGTGTATATATCTGTGTGTGCGTGTGTGTGTGCGTGCTTGTGTGTTTTTGTTGAGCGGTCTGCCTGTCTGCCTGCAGAGCGGTCCAGATTATGCATGAATCTGGCTGCTTATCAGCTGACCTTTAAATTGGAGCCGCAGAGCGACTGCAGGCCCAGGGGCTGACGCTCGCACCTGATTGGCTGGTCCGCCTCAGACCTGCTGACAATAGAAATTAACAGAGCCAGGTGGGCATATCCGCGGGGGAAGGGGGTATGGGTGGGTGGGGGTGGTTGCGGGTGGATGGGGGAGTATTGCATTAATATAAAAATATATTTCCTCTATTTTCCTCTACTGTCTTTTCTTAAGCTTTAGGAGAGGAGGAAAAAGTCATTATGTGCTGTGAAGCATGTTAAAGGAGAAGCAGGTAAGGACGGGCGAGCATGGTATTACCTGGATTCCATCTCTCGCTCACTTTTCTCTCTCTTTCTCTCTCTCTCTCTCTCTCCGGCTCATGCTATCTTTCCCTCCATCTCTTTTTTCTCTCTCGCTTTCTCTCTCTCTCTCGCTCTCTCTCTGTTGCTCCCTCTGTATTTTAATAGTGGAGGGGTTTTGGCAGGCTGTGATTGCCTGATAGATAGATATCTCCAGTTGGAGAGGGGTAGACGGAAGAGGAGACGGGGGCTGAGGATGAGGTGTGTGTTCTGTCGTCCGCAGGGACAAGGAGCTCTGTGTGTCTGTGGAGGATGATGGATTACACAGGGGCCATGGGTTTACGTGTGTATGTGTGTGTGTATGTGTGTGAGCATGCCCCCTCCGATGTGCCGCTATGTACACAGGGAAAGCATGGCGGTGAATTAATTTTTCACAACAGCAGCTGGAAAAGGTCATTAAATAAAGCAAATGTTTGTGAATGGGAATCCCCAGGAATTAACTTCAACACCAGATACGCAACTGTGTAGTCTGCTGGCAGTAAACGGGAGCATTACGTTGTATTGTGGACACGAGCACAGGTGGCTGAGCACACTGGCATACGCTTGGCCTTCTGTCAGATTAAAATGAGCTGAAAGAAAAAAAATTGCTTCAGATTGGATTTGCCTGTGTGTGTGTGTTTATGTTGGCCATTTCATAGTGTGACAGACAGTTACATGTACATGATCTCCATCCGCGGTTTACTGTCTGTCCTTGCCTCCCTGTCCACTTTGTTCCTGTCTGTCCCTGTCCTTCTGTTAGGGAGCGGGAAGGGTTAGGAGGTCAGCCAGCTCTTCCTGTTTATTTCCGTTCCAACAATCAGCGTGGGCTGTAACTGATCCCTTGTACTCATAAAGACCTCCATCATGAGCTGTGAGTGTGTGTATGTGTGTATGCGTGTGTGCGTGCGTGTATGTCATGCGATACACAGATAAAGCAAGCCCACAGAGGAAGACAGAGTGGCCAGCCACAGCACTGCATCTGTCACCAACACAAAAACCACACCAGTCGCCCAGCCACAGAAGACAGAGAGCCACCATCAGAGCCTGTGTGTGCATGTGTGTGTGTGTCTGTGTGTGTGTGTGTGTGCACGTGCGTGCGTGCATGTGTGTGTGTAGGCCCAGCAACGTGTGTGGGTGAGACCTTATCGTAGCTGGCTGCATTCCTAGCAGGAAGATAAAAGAGGCCAAATGAACCAGATCACAGCAGTGTGTGAGTAGCGTATGTATGTGTGTGTGTGTGTGTGTGTGTGTGTGTGTGTGTGTGTGTGTGGTTGCGTGTGTGTTTGTCAGTGATGAATAGGAGTTTAAGGACCCACACCTTACAGATAAGAGGAGAAAATCATCAGGACAACAGCAACAATGCAATAAACATGGACTCAAACAAATTCCAGACGAGCCCTCCAGCCAACATGAACCGCATTCAGACAATATTGAATATTCAGCAGCGTAGGGGTTGAAGGTGTCATATGACGAAAATATGTCCCCTTACTAACTGAATGAAACTGAATACAAAGTGGTTTCCGGATCCCTATCCTTCACTGGTGTTGTTATCAGTGGTTTTGGTTTCAGGCTGTTATTCTTGTCCTGTGTTGGTGACTGGGTGGGTTTGGTGTTGATGGGAGGGGTCATGGAGAAGTGAACTTGTGTACTGTCAGTCCCACACACATCTATTTTAGATCAGTGCTTTCCAGCTGTTACTCGAAACCATCCACTTCTAGAACACGATTTACTTTCAGGATAAACTATTAATATATAAGTCTGTGATGCCACAACCTTTTTATCTAAATACTTGCTGCCTAACACCTTACAAGGCTCAGCAAACTCTTTCTCTCTTCCTCAGATGACGTAGGTGAAAACAGAGTTTCCTCCTTCCTCCCAGCACAGAGGAGGAATTTGCTGGATGAGGGAACACATCTCTCCTTCATAAGGAACGTTGTTGCATTTCATTAGGGATAAGATTCATCACAGCAAGCAAACAAGAGAGCCGTGCAAATCGCATTGGAGGAATTCCTGCACTATCCTCAGCATTGTCACATACACACACACACACACACACACACACACATACACATAAAAATACACACTCATCGCTGATATGCACAAGACACAAAGCAAACAAAAGCTGAGAGAGCTGATTCAGGAGACAAAGGGTTGCATCAAGGACGGTGATGCTGTGTGATTGCTCATCATTGTTCACTTCAAAATGAAGCATTACTGTGTCATTGGCAAGAATGGCAGCCTGCTGCCAGGAGTTAAACAGTCCTATTTTTTTCCTCATTGAAAAATTCCTTCTTTACAGGCCTGGATCCCAGAGAGGACGATCTTGTGGGTAGGCCCCCCAAGCGTCCATCCATGGAGCTGGCTGTTAAGTACCATCTCTGACCCCAGAGTAATGCCTCAGATAAGGCGTACATACAGACCCATCTAACAGGTCACAACCCTGTCTCCGTGTGGGATGGACACAGAGGACTGTGTGAACACTGCCTAGGGGATCTGTCCCATGATGAAATGCTGGTGATATCTAACTGTAGCCCCGACCCTACAGCAGTGGCTGTCAGCCTATTGATTCACAGCTCTAACAACTGGAAAGACAGGGACAGAGTCGTGCTGTGTAACTGGCTGGGACAGTGTGTGTGTGTGTGTGTGTGTGTGTGAGAGCATGCGTCCATGCGTGCGTGTGTGTATCATGTGTCCGAGGCTGGCAGACCTAACAATGGCAAACAGAGAGGGACACAGACGGAGAGCTGGTCCTTCATCCACACTGAAGCCAACAGCTGCATATGGGACACAACAGATCCATTCATGGCAGATATACACAGATGTGGACACACACATACGCACACACCCTTGGCACACACTGGACAGTGGCTCCGTTGTGGCTGAGGAGATAAGAGGGATGCCATGCAGGCTCAGTGAGTTATAGTGTGGGAGAGCCAAAGGGAGATGTTACCACACACTACTAGACAGTCCTCTGTGTCTTCTAGTGTACTCAGCACAATGATCGTGCCTGTCTGCTGGAGGCAGTGTGTTGGCCGTGGTTGAGACAGTCGAATGAGCGTGGGATGAAGCTGGAGGTGTAAATAGGTTATATTAGATAATAAATGGACTTCAATGAAAGCTTTGATATTGATGTAAACATGTCACATGAAATGAGAGAGAGAGAGAAAGAGAACACAGAATGTTTGGTCCCTAAAAGAGGAGCATCTATTCTCTCTCTGTATTTGAGGTCTTAACTTTCTATGTTGCCAGGGAGTGGGTGGCACAGGACTGGTGAACTGACAGCTCATCTAGCACTAAAGCTCCAGACGGAGAAAAAAAAAACATGCTAGCAGGGCAGATTCCAATCCAAAACTTATTTATTTATTTATTTATCATCTGTGAACCAAATCAAGACATCAGTTTTTGTTTGCCTGTCATGATGATGCTTACATTATTGTCTGTCTCAGCTGTCACCACACTGTAAAATGGCAAGAATTAATAATTCTTTAATCAGGGTTCACACACTGGAACATCAAAGTTGTTCAAGGTCTTGTTTGGTGAAATTCAAAGGCACAAAATTGGCATGTTTTGGGGTGAGACATGATGTTGGTCAAAATTGGACATCATAGAGGCCTCACTTTTTACTTATGATTTTGTCAAGTCAAGAAATCATGGTGAAATAATGAATTTTAAAATTCCTGCTATATCAATGCAAATATCTGTAATAGGGTTTTTCTCAGGATGTGAAGTGCTGAGAGCTGAGTCATACTGATGAATTTGGGTGGTATATTTTCTTAAAGATCAAGCACTCACAAAGCCATCCATTCATTTTCAAAAAACTTTGAAGGCCTTATTTTACTCTTTCTCAAATCCAAGGACCGTGGGAATGCTGTTTAATGTACTGTAACAGACATAAAAGCAGAATGGTGGCATTTTGAGAGTTACTTGTTGTAGGTGAAAGTGCCCTTGTGGCCCATGTGTAGACCTACAGGTAATTCTTCCACGGTTCCCACCGTGGCTTTGATGAAAATTCCATACCCTTTCAATGACTTTCCATTACTAAGTAAGGACACCTATGACTTATGACCTATGACTCATGACCTAAACATTTTATTCCTTCCTGGTTTGGTAACATTATTTTTCAGCTCAGAAAAGTTCTTAAGGGGTAAATAACAGATTATTTTCCACTGCAGTTAGGCTTACTGTGGATAAAAACAGCTGACAACCACCATCTAATGAATTAAATGATGGAAAATACTGTATATTCTGGTACATTTTGCTAAATTAGCCCATATGTAAAATTCCCTCATATTCCATGACTTTCCCTGTCTGGAATACACTTCTCAAAATTCCATATTCCAGAAATTCCATAACCAGCAGAGACCCTGTTCTTACGCCATAACCAATTATCTAAATGTAAACAAAATAGTAGCACTACCATCAAAAACCAAAACCTGAAACATTGTTCATTGTCAAATTGATAGATAGAGCTATATATGTTATTATGAGATGCGTTTGTCATGTATTTTAAAGCTTTATATTTGCAATGCTACTGTAGTAAACACTGGAGTAAAATACTGTGTTTCAAGTTAAAATGGGTTTATATAGTTCAGTACAGCTTATTATCTATCTGCGGGTCAAATTTGAGAAACTACACATATAGCATAATATAACAGAAATGTGTACAGTCATAATATTCTAGCTTGGGGCTCAAAATCACTCTACTAGGTGCCTATAGATTGCAGAACTAGAAGCACTGTCCATGGTTAGCATTTTGGGGCGTGTGCATTGGCAGCTGTATGGAGCCTCTGTGGTCCAGAGCAGTCTCTCTGGGAGAGGTCAACAGCAGGGAGGTCTGCCAGGTGAGAGGTTGGCACAGGGTTATCGATGCTCGCCAGAGGAAGACAGACAAGTGGGTAGGAAGGCAGACAGGCAGGCAGGCAGGCACGGTAACTACCAGGCAGAGATAAACTATTCCTGGTGGGGTTCTCTGGCCAACCGCTGAGCCTGTGCTGCGGCGGAGAAACCCGTGCTTCAAACCGGTTTAGGGGATTGATTTGACAGCTAATTTACAGAGGAGATTTGCATAAGGCTGTGCACTAATAAGGCAGGCTTTTCTCTTCCTTCCTTTGTCTTCCTCCACTATCTCTTTCTGATCTCTCTCTCCTTTTTTTTTTTAGACCCCAGAAAATAGTAACAGATAATGTAAGCGAATTAAAGAGACAAGAGATTCAAATTGGATATTGATTAAGAGACTAAAGCCTTGTGTTTTCTCCTGTTATAGCCTGTGTTTAAGTGATTGATTCACAATGTCACTCTTCACATCCCACTGACTGTGTGGTGAGTGGTGTTTGGGATTGGTTGAGCCTCTAAGCCTTCAATGGGCCCACATCATGTCACACCATGCTAAGTGCTTTGACACTGCCGCACAAAGAGCCCTGCCTATCTGATGCCAATCTCCCTGGGTCCTGGTGTCACCCAGGTGGAGGCTTTCAGAGAGAGCAAGGACACAGTCTCCTCCTCAGCAGCCCGGCACAATGCAGCCTGACTGACAGCAGAAAGGAGAAAATGGAGCTTCTCTGTCAAGAGGATGTTTAAGTAGAGGGAGGAAGAGGAAAAAGGATTCCGGCGCATACATGGGATCCACAAAGGAAAGAATGGGTGGAAAACAGGATGCTTTCTGCCTGGAGGTCACACACACACACTTTCATACACACACACACGCAAAGTCTACACTTCTGCATAGGAATGCGAAGAATTGAACAGCTCTCTGGAATCACGTGGTTGGACCTTAGCAGTAGCACAGGCTTACCACTACACATGAATACACATGAATACATATGATTGCCTTTCTGAGGAAGACAGGGCGTTTGCCGTTGGCCAAATCACTGTGACCAGATAAGTAGTAGCACTGCTAGCACACAGAAATCATTTATAACACATAGGGACAAGCTTGCACGATGACCGATTCCTCACAAGTGCACAGACACACTGTGCTGACATACCATCTGCTCACCAGTTAACACTTTCTCAGCATTTTGCATGGACTTGGACTCACTGTTCATGTTCTTAAAGATGTTGAAGATGGGGAGTATCTGTCTGTAGTAGGGCACCAAGGCCTGTCCCACCATGTCTCCAGACACCACCAAATGCTGCAGGATCTTCAGTGTGGTGCACATCACCTGGCGGTTCCTCGTATTCAGGGCGTCTGCAGGGACAGGTCAAAAATGGAAAAGGTTAGGGATCATGGCTCAGCTCAGGCTAATAGGCAGAAGGAGCTGCTAGGAGTCTGGAAAACTTTTGAAAGACCAATTTGGATGTAAACTAGATTGGTTTACAGGCTCTCTCTCTCTCGAGGCAGGTCGAGGCGAGGTGTAGACGTAGACGTAGAGCGGTTGTGATGACCGCAACTATATAGTACATAGGAGTGGGCTTAGCAGACACACCGAACCAAAATACACATAAATCTTAACCCCCACACATTCTCTTCCCTTGAAAGCATTTCTTTTACAGCTGAGCTTTGATTTAGACTGGCTTGGCTGCAATCAGTGATTTCAAATGCACTGGGGAGGCAGGAGTAAGTGAGAGCCAATCACTGGGCAATTTGGCCCACAGCTGCACTTAACTCCATCTCCCACTGATAGAGAGAACAAAGGAGAGGGATGGTGGGAGAGATGGAGGGCTAGAGAGATCAAGAGAGACAGAGAGAGAGACAGAGAGAGAGAAAGAGAGAGAGAGAGGGAGAAAGAGAGAAAGAGAGAGAGAAAGGAAACAACAAAAGACAAAATGACAGAAAGAGAGATTAAGAGATGTGACAGGCAGAGTGCAAGGGGTTAGAAAATAACTGTGATTAGCAGCCAAGACTGACATATTTTTGCAGTTCTTTATGTTTGTTTTATTTTTGCTGTTTTCTTTTTTTTTCTGTGAGCTTGTGTGCATGTGTGCTGGCAATTCCCTCCGTGCAGACCGTGTGTTGACAACGGCACACCCTAGGTTAGAAAAGCAGACCTAGGCTATTTCTCCTTATGAAACCTTAAATTGTCATTTGATGCATACTTCCAGAAAGCAAGGACAGTAATAGCACCGCAGCTCCTATTTTGCCAGTAAGCACTTCAACAAAACTAAAAGGCATGAAAAAACATTTCAAAAGAAAGAGTCAAAACAAAGAAAATATCAGCTAAGTGTGAGAGGAGAGGCTGAGAGCTTGTGGCTGAGAGAGTGGAGGCAAATGAATTGTGTTAGCAGGTGAGAGAGTGAAAGAGAGAGAGCAGAGAGAGAGAGAGAGCAGCACACTCTAAAATATTTGTGTATGACAGAGCAGTCGGGGATTGGCATACTGCATCACCCACGGCCTGTGTTAAAACAGCTCATATGCAAATGCATTGCAGTCACAAGTATACACACACACATACAGTACACACACACAAACACACACAAAACACACACACACACACACACACACACAGTCATGCTGTTCAGGGGACAACACACAGTGTGACAGGATGACAAAGGAAAAACAGCGCTCTGGAGAGGTGATACACACATGCACATGCACCAGAGGACACACATGTACACACACAAACACACACACACACACACACACACGCACATACATCAAAGCAGTGAGGAAAAATGTCATCCTCAGTCACGGGCACAAGCAGCACTGAACATGGCAGCAACTACTAAATGCAGAAAGTCACGTTATGTAGAAAATAAGTCATTTAAACTGTGGTGGGTTGATTGCGTGAAGTAAAAAAAAAAACATTTCAGTCTTTCCATTTTCCGTTTAAGGTAGAATACAGTTGTATATTTGTGTGTGTACCTGCACTTGAACCAAGTGTGAACCAAGTGGCCAAAACCACGGAAGTGGCGGCAAGGGCAGCTCCACTAACGCCCATTAGGGGCTGGCTCCAAAAAGACTCTAAACCCGGCCAAACTCAATGCAAGTCAATGGGACCACAACCCAACTTCTTACTCAAAATATAAAGTCAAGAACAAGAGGTTATGGCCTCTTCTAATTTCACCTCTTCTAATGTGTGCCCTAATGCCGATTTACAAAATAACTGTGTCATTAACGGGATATAATGGATATAAAACATGGTTGTTTTCTTAGTGATATACAGTTCGCCTGGCCAGTGATCGACAGGTCGTTGATTATGGACCAATAGTAGGCAGCACTGCGGCTGTGCAGACAAGTCTCACTTTGGCTGCTCTAGCTCCGTGAATGTGTGTTTATGCATGCATGTGTGTGTAAATGTCCGTCTAGCCGTGTGTGTGTGTGTGTGTGTGTGTGTGTGTGGGTATACAGAGGACCAGTGGTACAGATGATGCCGAATGAGTTAATGTATTGTGCGTTATGCCATCTCTCCATCTCTGCCTTAGTGTCTCCCCAGATAGACAAGCGCTGAGATATCTGCCATCACCAAGATAAGGTGGAATGTGGAATGACAGGAATTTCAAACCTACATAACAAACAATGAAATTCTAATTACCAGCCAGCGCAAACAATTTTCCCTGCTGTGACATTTGGACCGCGGGACTGTTCAATTATTCATCGGCACTCTCGCCTTGCTGCAAAAAAAAAAAGAAAAAAAAGAAGAAAAAAAAGAGAGAGTGGGGGAGTAGGCAGCCAAGAGCCGGATGTATTAACGCTGGTACAAAACCTGTGTTGGGACAAATCTGAATAAAGTAATCATCTATTCATGCTGGGACCTGTTCCATATTCAGTGTGAAAATAAAACAACGGTGACCTTGTATTCTGTTCTCTGTGAAATGTCAGAGGTAGGGTGACACATTGGGGAGTTTAGCGGTGAATTGCTCTCGCTCTATGTATAAATATACTTTTCAGATCAGAAGGAGATGTTCCTGTGAAGAGGCGTAACTGAGGATCTTCTTGTAATGAAAGTCTCATTTCGGTTCAAAGCTGAACAAATGTTATGCCAATCTACCGGGGCTCAATAGAGGCATGGCTCTGAATCCTCCTCCCTATTTAAAGAAGCCAGAAAATCCAAACCACGGCATATGACTAACATGTTACCCTTTCTCCCCAAGTCATGACGGCACTGCTGGGCTGAATAGATCCTAATTTCTTTACTTCTACTTAGAGAAATGTCTGCACTGCATACAAAATAATTTTCCTTATTATTTCTGCCCATTCAGTTCAGTACACATTAATTTTTACATCAACGGTTTCATCCCAAAACACTATATGTCCATTTTGGAAAAAAAAGTACTACCTTAGTCAGTATTTCAAATTTAAATTAAAAATTCTAAATAAATTCATAACTATTTTGCAAGCAAGAAAGTATGATAATGACTCATAACTCTAACAGTTACCCATAGTGTGCTTTACTTTGAGAAATCATTTTATAATAGTAAATGTCATTTTTTATTAAATAGTGGATATTTAATCCCAAAACACTGTATGTCCATTTTGGAAAAAAGTGCTACCTGAAAATCATCAGTCAGTATTTAATTAAATTCATAACTATTTTGTAAGCAAGGAAGTATTTTAATGACTCATAAATCTAACAGTAGTGTGCTTGAGAGTAAATATCATTTTATTAAATAGTGCATTTTTTATTGACACTTTTTCCAAATAAAACTTCGGCACTAAATGTTTTTGTTGTTGGTTTAATTTGACCCCGCATGCCTCCTGCTCTATCGGTCTCTCTATCACTGGGTAAGAGGCAGAGGTTGTACAATTGGAGGGAGTTCAGTGTTGAAGTCACCGAGGACAGGGCCTGGAGTGTGATGTCAGGCAGAGCCTTCTTCATTGTGTATTCTCATTGGGTGACCTGGAGTCATCATCAAAATTCACCAGGGCCTGACGTGACTCAGTCGCTCTGCAGATAAGAGCCCGCCAGCCACATTGAAGATGTATTAACGTCAGAGGATAAAAAAAATATATATCTTGCCATTTTAGATTGCAGACGGCTTTTTACTTTCTTCCTCTTTCCTCCATCCCTCCTTCTTTCCTGCTCCATAGAAAAGTAATTAATCTGCAACAGAGACACGGACTGGCGGCTTTGCCTTGTGGATGTGGCGAAACAGGCCTGATTTTTAATAAACCAAGAAGTTAATAAGGAGCAGGCCATTTAAAATTCCATTATCAGTGTGAAGTGTGTGTTTTCATGAGGAGCATAGCCATCACCTTTGGTCTGGCCTCCCAAAGGCAAATGGCCAAAACTGCTGAGGGCTTAGGAATTATAAACTACTGTCTGAGTGAGAGAGTGAGCCAATCACTATGTATAATGTCAAGCTGTGTGTAAAGTGGGTGTTCGGCTTTTTGATAAAGGGCAGAAAGGACATCAGGCATTCAAAACATTGGAACTAGCTAGAACTGGCTCTGAAAAGATGCTAGCAAATCATAAATATATATATATCGATCGATATCTATTAGGTTTGAGAGTGCTGTGAATCAGCACATTGGTATGGCAAGACAGTGATCAAACTTAGAATTTATTCAATCAATTTGACTTCAGTAAATCAAGTGGACAAGTCAAATGAAAAATGTAAATGTGAATACAACAATATTACAGTAAAAAAAAAGAAGGCAACAAACACGCAAACACAAGAATGCAGTTGTGTTAGTCTGTGAGATGTGTTATGGCTAAGCCCTCGCAGTATGTGTTCAGCGCAGTATGTAATGTAACAGAGTTTACTGCTCTCCCTCCCAGGGAGCATGGTGTGCCAGGGTCAGTCTGTCAGTGTGTCTCTGTGTCTCCAACAGACCCTGCCTACTGTTGGCCGTTCTGCCCCTCTGCCTCCACAGACGTCCAACACCCACACACATATATGGGGAACACACGCATACACACACACACACACCACCAGCCAACTGCCCGTGACATGAACACTATCCCAGGCTCACTGGGCGCCACTTAAAGGCTCCCACTTTGAAACAGACACTCCACTTGGCAGCGGCGCCAAACAAAAGACAGTGTGTGTTTGTGTGTGTGTGTGTGTCTGTGCATGTGTGTGCTGAAATGTTCAAACATAGGCATAACTCTGCATTCTTCTAACGCCTGTGTGTCTCGTGTAAGGAAGTGTGTTTCCCTCCTTGTGTTTATCACATAAGAAAGCTTCGCTGTTCACGTCAGTCTAAATTCTGATGTCTATTTTTGAAGCCAGAGACCACTTCGCCCTGGGATATGACCTTTCCGCCCACCGCCCTCTGCCAACTGTGCGTGTTTGTGTGAGTGTGTGTGTGTGTGTGTGTGTGTGTGTGTGTGTGTAAAGGTAAGGAGGCACAACACGATGACACAGTTAAATGTAGCATGCCCCGGCATTCATGGCAGATTATCAGGCCTGGTTTTGGAACCAACTTCTTCCGGCAAATGCAAAAACAAGGACGCTTTGCCCCTTGGGTTAATGTAATAATAGGAACAGTATGACTGCAAAGCCATATTAGGACTCGCCACAGGACCGCTCGTATGGTAATGTTAGAATCAGTTGTAGTGCGAGGGTGTAAGACAGGTGAGTAATGTAAGCCTATGCCTAGCAAATTCTGTTATTATATTTTGGTTGCACTTGAGGCATGCCGCTGAATTGACATGCTATTTTGTCTGCGAGTGGCGAGTGCTGCTGTGTGTAATTATTCAAAAATGTACTGTATATTTACATATATAATTTGAAGCCAAATAATTCTGACACACATATTTATTTTACATTCAAAAACGTCAAAACCAAGTGCATTTTGTGAAAATAAAAATAGTTAATGTTTGAATTTAGGGCACTTCTTCCCAAAATATATTTTTCAGCAGTCTTAAGATAACAAACATTTTAAACAATGCTCTAATTTCACTTAACAGTATTATTATAACGGTATTTAACAGTGTGTGCCACGTCTTCCAGTGGTAGATATCTCATTTTGGAACAAAGGTTGCGAATAGAATTCAAGGCTTAAGTTTGTCAAGTTTTGTCAAGTTTAAAGAGCTTGTTGAGAAAAGAGCTGTGTGTGACTGAGTGCAGGCTCCCGCCCAGACTTACTCTTGATGGGCATGATGAGTTGGGGGATGAGAGGCAGGATCTTGGTGCCTCCGTGGTCCAACATGTCATGGACTCCCTGGCGGGCGAAGAACTCATAGGGGTGATCTGTCTCACATAGCCCATCAAAGAACATAGGCAGGTAGTGGTAATAGTCCAGTTTGTCAATCTCCACCTGAGGAGAGGAATTTACATTTGCATTTTAGGCATTAGCTGATTCTTTTATCCCAAGTGACTTACAAAGAGTGAGGTGGTAGAGTTTCTGTCCTTTGCTCAAGGACATTTGTCGGAATATATGGCTGTTGATGGAGACATTAGTGGATGCAGGGATCAAACTGTTGGCCTTCTGGTTACGGAGCAGTCTCTCTACCCGCTAAGCCACCCTCCTAACTCATATTCACACCTGTCCTGTGCATACAAGCACAAAGAAATACAAACAGACACACACATAGGGATAGATATAGCAGAGGAAAATTCCACATGTTCTCTAGAGAATCAGTTATTGCCACAAAGCTCCCTTCATTCCTTGCCCTTTCTCTTGTTTGTCCTTGGATTTGCACAATATCTAGGGCTAAAGCTTTCCTTGGAACCCCTACAGTAAACACACACATACATGCACACACACATAAACACACACGCGCGCATGCACACGCAATAGTGGGGGACAGCTGTTCAGGAGATCATGACACAGCGACATGTGGCATCCTGTGGGCTGACACATTAACACCTGTTTACACCATTTACAGGACAGTCGCTCTCTCTCTTTCACACATACACACACACACACACACACACACACCATCAGGTCCTAGATAAAGACATTCATCCAGCTACAGGCCACAGGCAGGCTTTGATGTTGTTTGGTTGTGTGTGTGGATACCATGTAACACATTACAGTGAAGTCTTTCATGTGTGTGAGGCCTTCAGAGAAAAGACATGCAGGCACAGTGGGCTGGAAAGAACAGCTGACCCGAAAGAGGCTGTCCTTGATCCCAGTGTATGCTTGTGTGTGTGAGAAGTGCATGCATGTCTTTGTGAAGCAGAACATGTTAGAAAATGTTAGATGTAGCCATGACTCATGAGTGGATGTGTGTATCTAGTTACTGAGTGTGTGTTTATAACGTTGTGAGTTGCAGCATTGTGTCCCGATGGTGCTATTGTGGGGCAAAGGGCTAGGGGTTGAAGGGGCGATCCTGTTTTTCATGTAATGAAAGGTAATCCCTTTGGTGCGGAGGCAAACAGCCCCCAGCAGCCATCCTAGAGGACAGCTGAGCCCATGCAGAGACACCCTCTCATCCACACACACACACACACACACATACAAAAACACACACAAGCACCCTGCTGGGTCACGCTGGTTTGTGCTGAAATGTCACCAAGACAGTGACGCTCGCTGCTTTCAAGACCCCAGCGCCCAGCCGCCGGTCAGAGCCTAGACTTCAAAGCGGGGCAGACCCCCCCTCCTGCTAACCCCTCCTGACACCCCCAACCCCCCACCCCCCCCACCCCTGGGTAAACTCACAGACTGAGAAAGAGAGAAAAAGATGGAGAGATGACAAAATGGAGACAGAGAGAGAGAGCTCACACACTGTTAGCGCAGAGAGACAAGGCTGATTGCTTTGAGGCAATTTGCCGGCCAACCTTGACCTTTCCCTGTGCTTGGTCAAGATCATCATTGTGAGTCAGGCGGGCTGGAGACGAGAACAAAAGCAAACATGAGCCACGAGAGAGAAGGGGAGGAGAGGGAACGGAGGGGGGGAAAGGGTGAGGAGAGGCGAGGAGAAGAGAAGAGAGGAGAGATGACACTACTGAGCAGCATTGCTTGCTAGCCTGTGGCAGCCACTGACACACAGGGACACGTCTCGCTGCAAGCTGCTTTCTGGATTTGGCCACAGAAACAATATATACAATACAATGAATCCCACAGCAAGTTAGAAACAGAGATGTTTTTTTTCTTTTGACATTAGCTTTTGACCCGTTTGGAGAAACATGTAAACCCGAGCTGCGAAAATCTATGCATATAAAGAAAACGTACAACTTACTAATAAGGCTTACTAATAATAAGACACAGTCTTAGCTGGCACTGTGGGTAGGTTATCAATTCTCAGATTTAGACGCAGTACTATGCTCAGGATCTCACCTGGCCTGTTGTGCTGAGGTGTCGGGGGAATAATTACTTGAGAGTATTAGTCTAGGGTTGTTGTGCGGATAGTTCTGAACTCTGTAATACACTTAATCAAAATCACATAAACAAGCATTTAGGGACTGGCTGAAGATTCCAGTTAGCACTGAATGAGTGGGACAATCAACAAACATGCACACACATGCGCATGCACACACACACACACACACACACACACACACACACACACACACATACAAGCACACACACACGCACCTACACAGACAAGTACACACACACACACACACATTCCCAGAGAATCTTAATCAGCGGCTGCGCTGAGCGGTAACTCTTGCATCCGTTATCGATTGTCCGCCCAGGTTTGTTTGTCTTTGGGTGCCTGTGGGAATCCCCCTGGAACCCTAGGAGTCAATGAGAGTGGAGCACAGAAAGACTATCGGCCAAGTAGCAATTAGCCCTGGGACGGAGACACAGACCTGCATGTCTCCTTTGGTCAGCACTGCAGCAGCAGACACACAGCAACAGCAGCAGCAGCAGAGCTAGGCTAGGAGCGAGGCTGAGGAGAGGCTCTGCTCATTAAACAACAGAGTCAGAGACCCTGACAGGTACGGGAGACCAGGGGAAACGAAAACAGCAGGTTGCCACTTTAAATACACAATGGCTGTGTGTGTGTGTGTGTGTGTGTGTGTGTGTGTGTGTGTGTGTGTGAGTGTGAGTGTGTGTATGCTCAGATGTGATAAGTTATTGGGCTAGTTTTCCAGGGTGTGTATGAGTCATTAATGTTAGCCAAGCTATGGGCAAAAAAAAGAGGCTGTACAGCAAGAAAAGGAAGAATACTGTGCAAGAAAAAAATAATGTGTGTGTGTGTGTGTGTGTGTATTGTGTGTGGTCCTGTTTCATTCTGCTCCTGAGGTAATTGCTGTGGACTACACCATTATTTTTTTTTCTTAGCCAGAGAAGGAGGAAGAGGAGGAGGAGGAAAACAGAGGCCAAGGAAAGAGGAGGATGAAGCGAGACACATCGGTGTATTCATCAGACAGTGGTACTGACAAAATCTTTGAAATGGTATGGAGTATGCAATCCTGAAACAGAAAGCATGGTTTGACAACTGTTTCACAAAGATAGCAGCCTACTTTAACTATTGAGCTCTTATGCTATGAATGATTTGTTCTGGCTACACATGGAGCAACTCTGCGTTAACATCAGTGTATGAATCTGTATTTAGAGCTAGCTGATGAGCTGCTGTCAGTCACTTAAGCTATGAGAAGAGAAGACAGTTGGTTCCATTCACACTGTGAGAGTCACGCGAAGATCCACTAATCCTACTGAACATGTACTGTAGCAAGCCAAGCAGGAATGCAGGATTTTGTATACGCTAGCTTCATATGCACTTAGGATGGCATGTATCTGAAAAACACTGACAGGGACTCACACTGAGGACAGAGGTGTGTGTTGAAAGGCCTATATCGTGTGGGAATACAGAAGGCAGGCATGAACCCGCATGCACTTAAAATAACAATCCACACCACAGCAGAATTCACATCATTCTATGATTTTGACGGATGCAACCAGGCACGTCACTGCTCTGGGAAGCCATCTCGATTTCTAAACTAAAAATGTGTGGTTAGCATAGTCTAGATTTGTTCAAATAAAGATGTGTGCCAGATTATGAATCATGATCATTGTATTTACATTTTTCCAGCTGTGGGGGAAATGTTCCAGCTGTTGGGGCCACGGCAGCTTAATGACGGTAAAGGAAGCTCTCCATGAAGCAATACCTTCAGCAGCAGCTCCATTCACAGTGAACAGGAGACTGACTTTGTGGATAGTGACACAATACCCTGCGAAAAATACTGGTATATTCTCTGATATGAAGTTTTAGCATCATCATGAAGGTCATTTGGGTGTAAAAGCTGTTAACAAAGTCCATAAAGTCAGCCTTATAAATTCTATTTTGAGCAGCTCCAGAAAGTCACAGTTTGGACTCTCCTTTCTTACAGCTCAGGAAGAGAGTTGTGCATATTTAAAAATAATGATTATCCATCAAAGATCATAGACATCATAGAAAGATCATAGACATGTCAATTCTGATTGGTGGATTTTTCCACAAGTCACACACACACATACACACACACACACACACACACACACACACGTGTGCACACACTTGAACACATGAACAAAAGTCAATTTAAATTATTGGAGTCACAAATTGATTTAATCACAGTTCTTGATTGATGCCGAGATTTCACATTAAATTATTATTTTTTTTACAAAGTTAAAAAAGTATTTTTAACTGCATTATAACCTGTGTCCATTACTGATTCTCAGGGAGTGAAGATGATAATCACTGTGTTCATTAATGATTTTAAGGCAACCAAAATCCTCAAGGACTTTTAAGCCCCTAAAATACTGTGGAACATAACACCTGCTTGTATTGTACCATGATCAATATCTTAGAGTGTAAGGGCTCTATTTGGCAGATTGGGGGAGGGAACGAATTGCCATTTTCGTCAGACTCTTACAGGTGTTTTTTATTCGCCTTTGCCCGTTTGATATTTGGGTGACCCCCTGTGAACTTGACTACACCTAAGTGGGAGGAGACGCGCACTAGGGGGTCTGTCAGTAACGATCAAACAGCACAATGCAATTTTGGTGTCAAGAATTACAGAGATTTGAGCTTGTATCACCTGCCCTCACAGGCCATGTCAAAGGTGCCGAGGGTTGTGTGCATGAACAGGTCCTATTCAAAAGCGTACCAACCCTTTTTGTGGACGATATGTTTGCCAATTTGTCTTTGATAGAAATACCTCAAGCAGGAAAAAATAAGATACAACATTTTTTCTTTCTAACTATATACACGTGGCTGTGGTGTGAATGATTGTCGCCCAACATAGAACTGCCAATATGTGCTATGATGCATGGAGTACAACACTGAAGGGAATTTCTCACAACACAACTAGGCCATTATGGTGAGAAAACCTCCTTTGTAGGTCTTTAAAATAATTGATGTACACAATAAGTGGGTCAAATATTTAAACTAGAAAGCCAGCGGGCCTTCTCATTTCAATTCAATAAACCTCTGTAGGCCTAGCTAGAGCATAAGGAAAATAGTGAGTAATCAATGCGTGATGCCTGCGTAATACAATCCCACATTATCACCTAGATATTTTGGTAACTTGACCTTTTACCTATTAAATAATAAGCAATTTACAATTTCTCACCTGATACAACAACCTCTATCCCCTCAAGACCTTCCACACTGGGAATTGTGGAGTAGATGTCAGGGACTGGCTGGTAGATGCCCCCCATCTGGTAGTCAAACTGTCCCTGCGTTTGGCTCTTTGCCTAATATCACTGAACCGTTTCCTACATTGGGGAATGGTTAACCAAATGTGTTATCTCCTCCCAAGCTAATTTAACATCATGTGCCCCCACACAGTCAGTTTCCTCTTGGGAGAAGCTGTTGTGGCAGAACTGCTCCAGACTGTTCTCTTCCATCACAAAATTGTCAGAGCACCATGGCGGAGAGCACTCTGCTTTTAAAGGAACGGAAAAAAGGTTTGGTTTGAAAAGGTGGCATTATTGAAGCCAGGCCCACCACACCTATGATAATGTATTCCTCCTAATCCAACTCTGTTTCCAACTGCGCCGCAGGTGTGCCTCTCACCTCTGGCCACAAAATTACCAAAAATAAGTCGCCACGCCCTGTATGCTCACATCGTGTGCCCTTGACTGCGTTTTGCTGTGCACCGTTGATTCACGAAAAATAGAGTCCTAAGAATCATCTCACAGGTAGAATATTTTGACTTTCTTAGAGGTCACAATGAGATGAGTGAGACTGTGGAATAGGGGAAAAAAATAAGTGAGGGAAAGAGGGGTGAGCCACTCTCACTATCTCCCCTGACAGCTGTTTTCATCTAACAAGCATGTAAGTATTCTCAATTCACAGCACTGGTAGTAGAGTGCATGGTGTCAATTGAAATGATACCAAACACATGCTGGATGAAACAATTTTGGGGCTTCAAAGATAGTTCAAAATCAGGACACAGAGAGTTATGAATTTTATGTGAACCTTCCTCACACATACACTCACATACAGACACACAAACACACACTGAGATGAAAAGAAAGGGTTTTCTTTTTTGATGCAGACAGACAGCCCAGCAGTCCCAAATGGTGTGTTGAGGATTAAAGGCAGGATGGTGTTATTATAGTAACAAACATTTGCCAGAGTAATTGAAAGAGTGACCCCTTTAGACAGTGTTCCTGTTACTGTCCCTGCTGAGATGCTTCTACTGTTAACGCTGTTAGGAAAGATGAAGAAAAACACTAATAGATGTTCCAGCTAGAAACTGTACATGGCAGAGCTTCACAATACAGTAAAAGAATAAAGCTACAGAATGAATGTTGTAGGATGCAAAAAAAGGCAACAATTCAATTTTGGAGAGACCTGGCTTTGCTGCAGATTTATTTTTATGCACACATGCGTTCTATTTGTCCAAACTGTCATCATCAAAATCATTATCAAAAATGTGTTTCCCCAATTTCCTTGTTTGCAAAAGAGAAAGGGAACAAATAATACATTCTGTTTGTTTTTGTGCTCCCACTGAGAACCCATTAAAATTATTTTTCTATAAACAAGAGAGCTAATAAAAACCTATTAATTTTCCACAAGCATCACAAACTTGCCAATAGATTGTTGGTAATATTTGGCTGTGTGTGTCTGTTGTTTTGTTTATATTTTTCAAGTAGCTCATGCAGTTTTGTTGCAGACAAGATAAACAGTTGCCTCTGTGTTAAACACAGCACAATACACGCAAAGTTACAAAACACCAGTGGAGCCTTAAGCAGACCTGTATGGCTTCAGTGACAGACATGCACACTAACGGTTTCCTGTAAAGCCCTGTCTGCAAGTCTCCATAACAGACAGGGAAACAGGGCAAGAAGAAGAGAAGAAAACCGGGGAGGATGGATGAATGAATAGTAAAAGGGAAAAGGGTGGACAGGGAGTGATGGAAGGCTGAGTAGAGAGATGAAAGAGGAATAGAGGGATGGAGGGATGTAATGTTGGAGGTAGTGGAGACTGCCTCGAACCTGCTCCAGTTTTAAAGGTGAAGCAGCTAAATAAAGCTTAGATTAGGACTCTGCTCAGTGTGTGTGTGTGTGTGTGTATGCTCTGGCACGGGACCCCCCGCCACTGAGACGGAAATAGGCCAGAACAGTGGAGAGAGACAGGAAAAGAAAGGGAGGAGAGGAGCAGGAGGTAACGAACGTGACAGGAGTTGGAGAAAAAAACAGACGCAGACAATCAGTTTAATACCTGGAGCTTTCTCTTATCTCGGTGTATGCATGCCTGCGCACGTGTAGGCCTGTATGCAGTTAGTATTCACAGTTGCTGTGACAATGTGGGACAGATAGGCCATTTAAATGACCTAGCTGTCCTAAAGTCACAGCTAGCCAGCCAGTGGTGTGATTGCGGCTGTGTCTTGTCTATTCAGTAGCCTCTGCTTCTAGCTTCCAGTGATTACAGCTCAGCAGCCGAGCTTGACAACAGACAGGCAGAGTGTAATCAAGTCAGAGAGAGGAGCGTAATCAGCATTTCCCCTCCAATCAGCCCCAAAATCACTGTCTCTAATCTGCAGCCAGCCATTGATGGGTTTGATTGATAGGATGGATTTGTTATCTGGCTGTGGGGGTCCGCAGGGAGCAGAACAACAAGCAAGAGCCAGAGACACAGTCAGCTTATCAGCTATCGCTACATTTGTTTCCGCTTCCCTCGTTGAGCGAGCTGGGCTTTTCCTCACAGGCTACGACTGCAGCTCCCCTCTCATTTATCATACAGAAGAATTAAATGTGGACACTTCAAAGTACTTCCACACACAAGGGTCCCCGGGGGCATGTGTTTTCTCCCTGTTTAAAATGGAAAGGGCCAATCCATCACTGGTTGTTTGTGACGGAACCAGCAACCACAGTGAGTATTTGTGTGTGTGTGTATGTGTGTGTGTGTGTGTGTGTGTGTGTGTGTGTGCATGCATTTGTTACTTGCATGTGTGTGTACGTGTGTGTGTGTGATTTGTACATGTTAGATACTCAGACAAGATAAGGGGACAGAATAATGCTTTTTCAGCAAGCAAATACCATGACTGTAGCATAGCTGCCTGCACGGTTTTGATAAATCTGGCTTTTCTGCCTCATACTGTACTGAAAAATCCTCACAAATGTTCAAACAAATATGCTCATTTTCAATGAGTGTGTGATGAATGAGCTCCATTGATTTTGTGCATGGAGCCAAAACAATAGGGACCAAGACAAATGCTTGGTCTGTTTAAGATAACAAGGCTGCTGCACCAGGCAGTGTGACATTCTCGGATGGTTTGGAGAAAGAGTGACAGAAGTCAAGGGGTAAAAAAATTATAAATGTTCACTGTATCTGATATGTTCTAATGTAATTTATGTATCATTAAAAATGCCACTTTCATCTACTTTTTTATGTAAAAAAAAAAAAAAAATACAGATTCTGTAGTCCCACTGTGCATTTGTGGCGATGACATATATACCTAATTAACCAGCAGTTTATTCGAATGTGATCCCTAGTTGATCAGCTGCCTTAATGTCTTTTATGGAGAATACTGTAACATTAGGCTGTATAGAATTAACTAGCAAGCATATAGCATATATAGCATTCCCTCATTGTGTGACGTCATGTGAATATTATTTGCATACAAGAAGAAGATTATGGGAGTTGTTTTCAGTGTCTCACCCTGGCTGACCTGACCCATATTTGCCTTTTGGAGATCACAGCACCATGGTGACAGCTCCTTGGATATAAAATATATATATAAAAACGAAACACATGAGGAAGCATTTCAGCATTTTAAATTCAGCAAGTGAACCTGACAGTGAGCTTGTGTGCTGAGGTGTGCTGAGCCAGTTATGCCCACCTTCAGCTAGGGAGAAGCAGGGAGAATCAGCAGCATCAGTAGCAGTAGGTGGTGAGCTTTAAGGCCAAGCAGCAGCAGCAGCAGCAGCAGTAGAGGCACAGGCAGAGTGTCTGTCAAGCCTCTGTCCAGCTCCTAATGGGATGTTCTTGTTGTTGCCAGCAGATCACTCTCATCCTGTGTTCTGGACTACAGATCAAAGAGCGCCTGGACTCCACAGAGCTAGCAAGGACTGGATGGATGGAGGAGAGGGGGAGAGAGAGAGAGAGAGAGAGAGAGAGAGAGAGAGAGAGAGAGAGAGAGAGTGGAGTAGGAAGGGTGAGCAATGGGTAAGGACGGAAAGAAAGAAAGAAAGAAAGAAAGAAAGAAAAGAGACAAAGAGACAAGAGAGTGGAGTAGGAAGGGTGAGCAATGGGTAAGGACGGAAAGAAAGAAAGAAAGAAAGAAAGAAAGAAAGAAAGAAAGAAAGAAAAGAGACAAAGAAAGAAAGAAAGAAATTGGCTTGCACTGTGTCCCTCTGTTCACCCTCACAGGAAGATTACAGCCTATTATTCTATTTGCTGCTTCTATTTAGGTGAGGGAAAAGGAGGTGAAGAGAGGAGAGCACAAAAAGGAAGATAAAAGCCAACTAAAAGTCAACGGGGACTGTGAGAGTTGGATGTGGTGCTTCCTCTAAGCCTAATTTAGGGCCGCTGGAAGGAGGATATATGTCTGTGAGCAGCAGCACAATAGCAGACAGTGCTGTGGACGGTGCAAGATGGTGTCACTCTGAACATGTTTGTCCATGCAGCCATGACAGTTCCTGCTTTGTGAAAGCACAGACAAGAGGCATTACTCCAAAATGTCTAGGTTACATATTCAGTCGATGGATAGTGAAGTGGTGAGCTGACTGCACAGACACCTTAGCATCCTAAACTGGCCTTGCTAGTAGTCAGTGAACAAGCGGTGCAACATTGGTCCTCTCTGGGTCAGTAGCGGTGTCGGGGACGAAGCTCTTTGTCAGGTGATGTGGAACCAACCATTTGAATTATGACTGGCAGGCTAGCTGTGCAGGTGATGGTCTAAAGGTGAGAAAATGGATCGGTGTGATGAATAGCAAGAGCCAAAAAGCAAGGTGAGTAGAGAGTAGAGCCTGCACTAGCGTGTGCACACAGTCACAAACACACACAAACATAAAGCCTCAGCATGCATATGGCCTGTACACACACACACACACACACACACACACACACAGAGCTCCATCATCCACCTGCAGGGAGAAAGATGTCTTTCCCCGCCGATGATGATAGCCATCTTCACTCCCATGGTTCAACGCTTCCACTTGAGGCCTTTGTCAAAAGGACTGAATCCAAGGAAGAGGATTGTTTCAGAGAGCTGACTAATGTACTCTGCACACAGAGCCCTATGAGTGGGATGAAAGGTAGCTTTTGAAATGTCACAGAAAATGCAGTGGTGTGTGGTGTGTCAATGCACACATACACACACACACACACACACACACACACACACACACACACACATACATACACCGGAACTGCTACTACTACTGCTGAAAGATTAATGTTTCAATATAGCCTAACCATGATCTTTTCATAATCAGATGAATAATTGAATGCAAGGCAATGGATTATTTCATTGTTGGGATTTTGATCACACGGCTCCAGTGGAAGCCAACTGAATTCTTTTCCAGTCATCCAT
>NW_027279310.1:100000-130000 GCF_046629955.1 Centroberyx affinis | reverse complement strand
CAATTTTCTAATGTAGGCAATAACTAGGACCAAATGGTGATAAAATAAGTAAGGGAATGGTATTCTTACAGTGCAACTGACCTCCAGGATGCAGCAGTATTAGTTCTCAGGGAGACAGAGCGTGGGGATGGGAGGGGTACGGGGGGTAGAGGGGGGTTACAGGTTCACCAGAGGTAATCACCAATAGGGCTTTGGAGAAATTGGAAAGATGAAGAAGGGGGGAAAAGTCAGTTAATCAGAAAGAATGAGGATACATGGAGGAGCCTTTGAATGAAATATGACTTATATTATTTCTTTCTGCTCTCCAGACAGGGCCGTCTGTCATGGCCAGGAAGGGGCCAGAGAAAGTGGGCTAAGTGGCCGGGCCATTTCTTGTGCCTTTCCAAGTGGCTGAATAGATATTAGGATTTTACAGGCTATTACACATGATAATTGGAGAGCATATTGAATTTCGGGCAATTTTCTCACACTGACTCCCTCGTTCTCGCTCTCCCTTTTCTATAAATAAACATTTTACAGTATGTAAAGTATCGGTCATATATGGGATATGATTTAAAGGTTGTTTATGACACACCATCAGTATTCCTGGCACTCTCGCAAATTCAATAACAGTGCTCTACTAATTGCATGGCTTAAACCCAGCTTTAGCCCTTTAGATATTCATCTAAGCCAATTAAGTCAGAGGCGGGTTGGGGATGGGGCATAATCCCTGCTTGAATGTTAGAGTGCACATTCAAGTGCAATGTCATAAGAGCACTCATTCCATTCTAAAATAGTAGCTTGGATTGTCTGCAATTCATTCTACTTATTTGTTTTCTCCAGAAATATGTGCCCACCAAAAGGGCAAAAGTAAGACTACAAGAGGAGAAACTGTTGGGAACTAATATCAGAGAGTGAATGAATAGTTATGGCTAAAGACTAACCTTGTCTAACCAAGGGACACCAAGGGACTGTCAGGCTAGGCTGCTCACAAATAAGTGTGTGTAATGTTTACTTTATTTTCACTCAGCAGTACCACAACAAGAAAAATGCTACCACTGCTAAAGAAAAGCAGAAAAAAACACTATAATCTAGCTCAATTTTCTCCAAAAGAGAAACTAGTATAGCACCAAATGTTTAGAATTATCAAAAATAAGGTAGCCCTCTCTAAATATGGGCGGATTTTATGGTGAAGCCTGCACTACAGCTAAAACTGGAATCAAAACAGGGACGGATGTGGAGCCATTACTAAAATTAGCCTCAGTGACCACTGCATCAAACAAATTACAGAGGAAACACTGACACTACCACATAAGTGGCCGAACAGTGTTTTTTTCTTTTCCACAGAAAAATAATTTTGCATGCCCTTGTCTAAACTGTAGCTGTTAACCAACATTAACAGTAGCTTTACAAGTAAGCCTCTATTTGGAGTCCCACTTACAGAGCACAGCCACAGTTATTGTTCTTCTGGACTTCCATTTAATTGCAACAGCAAGCACTCGCCCTCTGACAGATGTACAAAGACTGTATTATTTTGGAGTTCAGTAGAGAGACTTGAGTTGTAAGAGGCCTAAATCTAACTCTGACAAATAAGAGTATTTGAGTAGTGTCACCATGCGCTCCATTCTGCACACTGGCTCGGCTTAGCTGTGATAAAGAGCGGAGAGAGGAGAGAGATTATGAAATGCTGATGGAGTACCCTCAGCACTGCCATTCATCAACATAATTAACCATAATCAGCACCATCCGCAGAGAGAGAGAGGTGGATGATGGAGGAAAAAAAAAGACTGACAGAGTAAAAAGGTAGGGAAGGTGGCAGAGCTGCAAAAAATGAACATATACGCATGCACACTCACTCAAACATTATCTGGTGCGTGGCTTTTCTATTATTCCCTTTCTCTAGGCTGCTGCATTTGTACTGTGTGTCTCAGCACTACGTCATCCTACATGTGCAATACAAATATTTCTTAAACAAAGTGTGGCCTAAAAGGGGTTTCAATCCTGTTTCAGATTAGTCTACAAATGGAAATGGTGCTATTATGTTTTAATGATTTGGGTTCAGGGCTGAGAAGTTTAAGAAGCCTTGCTGTAGACTAAAGCTTACTTGCTGATGGTCCACTAGTGTAGTTCATAGTTCTACACTATGCAAACATACTGAAGGCTTGTCAAGTCTGGCCTCCATCAAGTGTCTGTATCTCATCTTGGCTAATTTTGTCATGCTGTTCATCGGGGTCAGCAGACACGCTGACAGATACTCTGAAATACCCAGCCAGCTCACTCCATGTCTCCAGCCAAGTTCCCATTACACATGCTGATCTGTTCATCTTCATTCATTATTAACAGCCAAATGCAGCCATGGCCATGTAGGCCACTTTATGGGAGTTTAAAATTTAAATACTTCAAAATTCCTGGGTAATTTGGACTGTGACGTCTGACCTGACAGCAGAAAGGTGCCTCACGGCATCTCTGCAAGATTTAGGCCTAATATCTGAGTGCTGCCACTTAAGCTTTTCTCAGTGACTCAGCCTTTCACCACATCTGTAAAAACAGTCAGATATTACCAGCCAACAATTAAATTTTGTTAATTCAGGACAAGATGGTAGTCAAAGTAAACACTTTGTATGTATTTAATCTTTGATTCAACTGCTATGTTACAGATTTCATAAAGAAATTATGAATAAGATAGATCCTCTGTGCAGTGTAGGCAGAAGGCACTTTCTAAAGATTGATCAGAATCCTGAACCTCAATTACTTTTAATTGTCTTGCTCAAAGGTCTTGAACCCACTTCCACCATGGCCCTTTTCAACAATGTCTGTCTATGCATGGAGCAGTTTGAGCTTTCTGTTACACAAGGTAGTCTGCCAGGAGCCATTCCCCTATGACCCTGACCTTTTCAGAAACTAATAGAATTGCAGCACACAGAATGCCAATTAAATAAACATATAAGTGGAAAACAAAACGGGCAGAGAGAGCACAAGAACATAATTGCCATAAAACCCCTTGAGGTAAACACATGTTCCCGCAGTAGGCAGCCTCAATGAGATGGAGGATGAGGAGGAAAGGGAGGAGCAGTGTGTGTGTGTTTGTGTGTGTGTGTGTGTGTGCACTGAGGTACAGAAAACCAAGCCAAGGAGGAGGGAGTCAAACAGGCAAGGCAGGCTAGGCAGTGAATGTGTTGTTAATTTAGCCCTGTTTTAATTAGCCCTTCTGCCAGAGCGCAGCAAAGCAGAGGGGGCTAGCGGGCAGCCCCGAAGATCTGGGCAGACTGGCAGGCTGAACGAGGCCACCAGATTGGCATGCCTAACTACTGCCTGTCTCCGACCAGCAGCTGGGCACCCACACAGCCCACCGCTGTTCTAACCGCCCAAAGGTAAAATCTTAATTCTTCAACTGGGCTGATAACAACAGCACGCACACACACAGTGCACTCACTTGTGCTACTTTATTAACTTCTATTCTCTGTTCTTTTTTGTTTTATTATTTTTTTTTTTAATTCCTCCTGGTGCCTTCAGCCCAGCTTTAATTAAATCATGCTCTGTTCTTTTTTCTCTCTGCTTAACAATGCAAAGACAAAATTTGACAGTTGCTTATGATAATGCTCCTGACTCTGACCCTCTAAGGGACAATCTCTGTTTACCAAGTTCACATTCGAACTGCGTTGGAGGCCGGGTGGGTGTCTGCTCTGTGTGTATGAGGGCAGGTTGATATTTAAAGTGTTTGACTATTTTATGAGTTTCAGTCTTATAAAAAAAAAGGGAAAGAATGGAGACAATCCCCTCTGAGCAGCAAACAGTGTGTGCCCTGACGGAATGAGCAAATATGAGCCTAACTGCTTTAGTTTTCTGAGAGGATTTATGACATGGCGTCTTATTATCTGCAGGTCGGATTACTGCAATACGCTCCCCTCAGAAATAAAGAGGTTCCACGCCACATAAAGCCCAAAGTGTTTCCAGAGCTGAGGCACACTCCCTTGCACTTGCAGCACAGACTTTAAGGATGGCTACGCTGTTCCACGCTGATGATGATGAGTTAGGCTGCGTTCACACATAGCGTTTTTTCCCCAACCGCCAGCGCGCGTTTCTCATCAAAAGCAACGGGAAGCGGCCGCAAGGCGCACAATCGCACAGCCGACCAATCGCGATCACATAGATGCTGGCCGTTTCCCATAGCAACAACAAATATGGAGAAAGTGAAAGTGCCGGTGGAGAAATCGGACATTAAGTGAATATAATAATATAAGTGAATTTCCAACACTGCAACAGCGATCTTAAAGGCAGTATAGATTATACTGGACATGTATTGGAAATATCTGGTAAGCCTTTGCTTGTTGCACAACACTGTTTTGTCTGCTAGACGTGCTAACCAGCAGGTTAGTGAGCTAGTAGCTGATCAGCTAATGTCAGGTGACGTTGCCGTGATCCGCTTTTTATTTCTCCTCACAAAAAGCTCTCCAGGCAGCGCTTTTTTCACATCAAAAAATGCTATGTGTGAACGCAGCCTTGGTCATTCTAAGCCTGATAGACTCACTCCAGCTTTTCTTGTTTGTCTTAGCACCTGATGCAACAGGACAATCAAAAGGTCAAGAGGAAGCAGGTATTTTCACTCCTAGTGACACCAACCTGATGAGCCCTCCACTTGAAATGGCTCATAATTGGTTGGTGAGCACCCCAGTAAAGTGGCAAAGCTCTCCACTGGAGAAAGATTAAGCTACCTGGAGATGGAGATAGGGTTGGGCCTGGGGAAGGGTGAGGGGAGGGTCTCCTACTTGACTTTGAAAAGAGAGAGAGGAGACAGAGTGGGGAGAAGAGAGGAGAGCTGCAGGCGAGGTAGGCTGATTAACATACTGTGCAGTAGAGAGAGCCCCTATCTACAAGTCAGAGTCTGTCTGGGGAAATATGCAGCAGCCGCCACAGTTAATGGGAGCCAGCATGTTTATTGTCCTGTTAATTAGCAGGGATGTGGTTAAGGCTGTAAAGATAGGTAGTCTGTGAATTCAGGGAGGATGCAGGAACAACTCAACAAAGAGCTGTAACAGTACACAAGCTTCTCTACTCAAACAATGATGACAAATACTGTTGGCCAACCCTAGAAGCGCTCTCCAGTGAGCAGTTAGACATTTCCTCTCTACCGTGTATGAGTGATTCCAAGTTTTCAGTTACATTTCCTCAAGCCTTAAGATAGGTAACTCACTTCTCTGCCTGTTGAGTTGTTTGATCTGCTGGCTTTGATCATACAGAATGTAGAGTTGGGCAATCCGATTTTATTGCATATCACAGTGTGAGAAAATGTCCATGGTATGCTTTTCTATACAGTTTTCCTTCTTTTCTGTTACATGCCTATTTCACTTCAACGGCCACTTCAGCTCCGTTAATTTCATCACAGAAATGAAACGGCACCGCTTCTTGTCCATTTGGAAGATTTAAATGGTCATCTCTGGTCAAAGCAGACATACACCCACTCAGTATCTTCGAAAGTTTTAATATGAAACGCCCTAAATTATAAATAACCACTTCACTTAGGCCTAGTTTTAAGCCTTCTTTTAGGCACAGAAAGAGAGAGAGAGAGAGAGAGAGAGAGAGAGAAGGAAATCAACCGCCAGTAACCGCCTTTCGGTATCATATCTGATCACTAGAGGAGAGAAGGGTTCCGCGGCTAAGCCTGTGGGCTAGAGAACCCCTACAGTCATTTCCATAATTCATATTTCAGCCAGCTTCCAGTCATGTTGGACACCAAAATAGAAATAATGGATTTCTTGGTCTCTCTTCTTCTCTCATCACCTCCGGTACAGAGCCTGCAGACAATCCACCTGCACACACACGCACGCACACGCGCGCACGCACGCACGCACGCACGCACACACACACACACACACACACACACACACACACACACACACACACATTGCTCCGGCCCAGACCAGCAGCATCAGAAGACAGTGTTAGCTCCAGGCCTCTAATTGGCCCCATTTCTCCTCCTCTTGTCTCGCTCCTTGTGCTCATGAAAGCCCCGGCTATTCTGTCTAATACATGTTTCTGAAAAGACTGGACATACTGTAGCCTGCACTTATCCAAATACAATAAAAGCCGAGAGAGAGGCAAGACAAGGCCAGCGTCTCGGTGAGTGAGTGTGTGTGAGAGAGTGACAGAATGGGGATGAGATGGAGAGCGGCCGAGGCAGAGAGAGTGTGTGTGCCTGCTGCAAACTGTGAGGCATGAAGGACGGCCATTGAAAGATCCTTGGTGGGCTTCTCACGGACACACTGAGAGGGCTGTGAGTGAGAGGGGGGCACAGAAAGGAACAAGGGCTCGTCAAAGCTAGCTGCAGAGCTAGTTGTGGCACGCATCACTTAGAGCCAACGCCTCCCACCCACTGTCCAGGCCAGCCAATCAATGGGCCTATTGTTGTGATGTATGGGACCAGAGGTTTATGGGTGTCTGTGTGCCGCAGTGCCTGGCTACTGTAGCTCTGTAGCTGCTACTGTTGATTATAAAAGACTGCTGCCGCACTCTCTCTCTCTCTCTCCCTGTTCTTCCATCTACTGCAGAGCCAATTTGCTAATGGATGCAGCAACCTTGTGATTTATTGTTGTCAAAGATACGCTTCAAGTAAAATGGACTAAATGATTTAAGTTTGCAGGCAAATTTACATTTGAAAGCCAGCCCACTCTGGAGAATGACTCACATCAAAGATGCAAAGTTGATTATGTGGAGCATCTATTTAGTGGTTCTAAATCATTGTTCTAGCCCTCTCAGTGATATTAAACTCTGCATGGTTTGTTTGTGTTTTGTGTCTATTCTCGGATTCAGTATCTGAGATGGAAATTAAAAGAGCTACAAAGAAGACTAACAAAACCAAAAGTGTCTACTGTCTGGCAAACCTCAGAATTAAATCTGCCTAAAGGTTAGGGTAATTGCACTGAACAGTACTGGAAATTTCCACTTGAGTTAAAGTACTGTGGGCTGTATGCTGAAAGTAGAGCAGCTGCAGGCCGTATTGAATCTAACAGCCTGCACTCAATTTTATTTTCTCTTTGTTTTTAGTCACAGTATTCACCATAGACACCAGACAGACGGTCAATTCTCAAATTCTATTCCCATTCACTTGTATAGGCATGCCAGATCTATGACTCCTTCTATCTCTCTGGCCCTTTTTAACCCATGTCAGCACAGAGTTATTATAGACAGACCAGTAGGAATGTCTGAGAGTTCCCTAGGGCGTCTGGCCGCAGAAAACCAGCTGTGGCTCCTAGAACTAAGTGACCCCCTCTAAGAACCAACAGCCAGCCAATGGCTGCAGACCCAGACTGCTCCTTTCACTATCTGTTAACTATCTCTAACAATCCATTCTCTCTCAACTCCACCTTACCATTTCTGCCTCTCTCTTATCCACCTTTGTTTCCCTCTGTTCCCCTCTCCCTCTTCTCTTACTCCCTTCATGTTATGCTCTTGGCCTCCTCTGTTCTCCCCTCCTCTCATTCCCCCCTCAGTTCATCCCAACAACAAGCTTATCTCTCCCAGGATTTGGTTAAAAACTGTCTACTACAACAGCCAGGCATTGACCACAGCAGCAAGATGCTTTTACTTCCAGGCAGTTTACAGCCCAAGGGGCCACCCTAGAATCTGGAACCTGTTCTTCCCAAACAGGTTACCCCTGTGCCCTGTCAGGCTCCATCTGTCGATGAATTATTGCAGAGTGAAAGATAGACAAAGAGAGAGAGAAAGACAGAGAGAGAGAGAGAGAGAGAGAGAGAGAGAGAGAGAGAAGGACAACAGCAACCTATTAACCCCAAACCATGGAGTGCGTCATCAGTGTGTCTGTGGGCATTTGTGTACGTCTATACATTTTGTACGTGTATGTGTGTGTGTGTGTGTGTGTGTGTGTGTGTGTGTGTGTGTGTGTCTATCCTTAGACCTGGATTAAGCTGTGGCTATGGGCCAGTCCTGAGAGATAGTTTCCCTCTTCTGGTGCCCAGGTCAAACAATGTTGAAGCCAGTGAGTGGAGGCTGTCAAGGACATGTCAGAGCCCACTGAGCAGCCCTCAGGCACTGCCCTGGGGTCTCCACCAGCTCACTCAGTGCCACAGATGTATGCAAACACATATACACGCACGCATGCACGCACACATACTCAATACAAGGTTTCAAACCCCACTGAGACCTGCTGCTATCACCACAGGGAGAATAGGGCACTGTACTGGGGAGGGGTAATTTGCCCTCTATCTCTTAGCACAGAGCCAAGCACTTTTCAAATGTCATTAGTCATTAAAAATGATCTAATAGTGATCATATGAGCAGTCACAGATAAATCACAGCACATTTGACACATTTGACACTAAGAGCTGATTCCCATTCTGCACCAATGGAAGTCAAGCGTGCCTTGCAATGTGGTGCTGCTTCAAACTTGGGTGAATCTGCTTATCAGGCCGCAAATTTTATATTGTTTAAACCTATAATCAACGCACTGCCATGACATAACTAACTTAAATACAGCTTAGAAAAAACTGTGACATGCTTTGAAAACAAGTTGAACTAGCTTAGAGGCAAAGCATAGGTCAGTCAGTAAGTGAGTCAGTCAGTCCAGAGCTAAACCCAGCATTTCCTGATTTGCTGGTTTAGGGAGGGGAGCAAAGACTCACATTGACCTTTTCACTGGGCGACGCAATATAGCACCGTGCTCTGTGTGCAGTAAGCTTCATTCCCACTCTTTTAGAGAGGAGGCTCACAGTGTCAAGTGACTCATGAGCATATAACCTTTACTTTACCACACTTTTCATAATGCTGCTGCAGTGCAGACATGGAGTCACAGGGATGAAATGCACACACATGCACACGCACAAGAAAGCAAACCGAAACTGTCAAGAAAAAAAAAGCATGAGGAAAAGCAAAGCATTACATATCTCATCCACATTTGGCATTCAAATCCCTCCCTGCTCTGCTCTACTGAGGCTGGGGCTGCATGTGTGATCAAACAGAACACTGGGAGATTGGACAACTGACTCTCTTCCTTCCCCTTCACACCGCGCCATGTTGAAAGGCTTCATTAAGGCACGGGGCTGGAGATATCAGAGGCAATTTTCCATGGCTTTCCCCAGGAAAAAGAGGATCCCATTGTTAGAAACGGAGGGAGAAAAGTCTGTCAGGGCCCTTAGATGAGATATAATACAGTGCTCCGCCGCCTCTATGCTGTAATCTATAGTGATGGGCCCGGGCTAATGGGAGTCTGACCTGCAATAGAGCTCATTGGGAGCCATGCAAAGAGCGAGTGCAGGGGAAGGGAGAAAGGAGGGGCAGGGGGGAGGGCGAGAGTGAAAGAAAGAGAGAGAGGAGGAGGAGGAAGAGGAAGATAAAGAGAGAGAGATGGGAGGAAGAATTGGCTTGAAATTTTCTGACAATGAAATGTCTCCAGTAATTGTTCCTGCGGTGATAAATGGCATCCCGTGGTGCGGTGGGTCTCCTTGTCCTTGGGAGACAAAGAGATGGGGAGAGGGGAGGAGAGGAGAGCGGAGGAGGGAGGAGACGCAGGGACGGACTGGCAAAGCAGCATTTAACTCGGCCCTGGCCTCAAGCATACTGAAGGTGATGCTGTGTGCGTGTGTGCGTCTGTGTCTGCCTGTTTGTGTCTGCGTGTCCATGTCGAAGCTTTTCTGGGGGAGTGAACCAGCTGGCAGCACACTTGTGAGTGGGGCTCCTTCCCCTGAGGGAAAGGCTGACAGAATAAAAACACATCATAACACTAGAGTAATATTCCCTTGACAACGCGTTCAGAGCACTTTGTGCCCCTGAGACATTTTTTGCAGCCATCCACGGGGGAAACACTTCTGCCAATGCTGTGGCTTCTTCAGCAAACCGTTTTCAGAGGCCTAATCACTTAATGCTCTCATTCACCACTAGCCTTCCAAATATGGATCTGAATCCATATGGTTTGTCCCGCTGTGCTTTCACACTACATGCTCATCATTTGAATTCCAGAATCCTTGGACTTGACCCGCACTACCAAATAATAATCGGTTGAATTACATAGGCTATATGAGCCGATTATCTACACAAAATCTCATCTTATTTTGAATGTTGCCGTTCCCATAAATATCAAGTAATATGAGGGTTTCTGTGTTGGTTCGCAATGCACAATCCATACTGTCATGCATTTAGCTTTAGTTGCAACTTGAAAACGGTATTGTTCTTGGTTCTTACTATAGAAATAAACATTCTACTGGATGCAACCGGATAGTGTGTCATCTGGATAGGTCCGCAAGCTTTCACACTCAAAAATGCAGAAGGCAGCTGACTAATGCGGATGCCTTCCACAAGTGTGAATGAGCCTTTTTTAAAAGCCCCAGTTGTGTGTAGGTGAGAAGCACATTCACATTGAAAGCCCCCGAGAGTCCTGACCAAGCATAGTCTGTGTTTCAATGATAAGCATATAGGCTAATTGGCATTTATGTCAATGTCACAAAGCAGATTGTGGCTAAGAAGAAAAAAAACTGTGGTGTTGGGCTGGATATAGCATGGAGAAGTTTAGTACAAGAGAAGAGAATCGCAAGCGTCAATGTTTCAACTACTGTCTGGAAAGAAGAAGGGAATCATAGCTAGTGTGCCTCTGTGTAGACTAGTGATATGATAATTGGAATAACATCCCTCACTGCAGGCCTAAGTAGGAACCTGAGGAAGCTGGCAGAGAAAGGAAGCTGTTTCTGCTCCTATAGGACATAAGGAAAGAGGAGAAGAAGCTGTTCAGGCTCGGGAAAGGCTGTGAAGGCATGAGGAGGAGGACACACTGTAAATGCTAAAGAGCCTGCGGAGCCTCAAGTTACCCATGACACACATTAATCATGGGTGGCCTCTCTACACTGCATACGAATGTGTGCCAATGATGACGCTCCCCCTGCACTACTATCTCAGCTACAGCCGTGACAGAAACACAGGCCCAGGTGTCACATACACCTGTCTGCTCTCTTCTCTTTGCTTCTTTTCTTGTCTCTTTTCCTCTCCTATGCATTCTGCATCATCTCATGTCCTTTCACCTTCCACCCTCTGTCCTGTCTCTCCCCCCAGCCCCCACCCCCTCCCAATTCATCTTCTCTCACCCCCTCCCCAACCCCCCCTTTCTGGTCCCTGGTGGCCTTGAGAAGGCCCATGCCAGGGAGAATGGAGGTGGCTGAAAGAAAAAGGTTACCCTCATTATACAGATTAAACCTGTAAATGCCCTGTCATTGGTGTAATCGATGTGCCACTTCATTGCGGTGACTTATTGATCAATCTCGTCTGGGGGTCGTACACAGTGCATCGTTAAAGCTTTAGCAGTAGCTTGGAATGTCTTTCCTTTTAGATCCTGGGCCTTCTGAAAGCACGCTCTCTCAAAGTCTTTCCCCCGAACTTGCAGCCATGGAAGGAGTTGCAGTATACCATGATATAACGTTCTCTTGTTGTTCTCCTGGCTTTGAAACTAACAATGCTGCGCTGGTAATTGTCAGCTATCACCACAGTGTTGTAACCAAAGATACATCTATAAAGCACCATCAGAATCCATCCCTTGAAATCAAAGTCAATTACAGTAGAGTAACATCTGAAATAGCTATGTGATTTGTTTTTCTATATTTGTAATTTTCTTCTTACTGAAATAGGCTACGCTCAGTCCTCCAGATAAAGCACTCAATTAGAAAAACATTCAAGAAAAGCCTCAACACAAATGGCACTGGTCTACTTTGGAATTCTTTTAAAAGCCATGTGTCCTTAGATAAGAAAGCATAGGCACACTGAAGCTGGTGAATAGAGTCAAGTGGAAGAAATCAACAAAAATGACAAAGAATAAGGCAAAAAGAAAAACGATTCATTCATTGGTTCCTAATTCCTGATAAAGGGAGAATAGAAGATATTTGTGTGCGAACTCAACTGACATCCTAAGCACCTGCCCAATCTTATCTGAGGCCCCAAGTGAACTCCAGTGACTCCGTTTTGACTGGCTGAAAGAATATACATTTGGCTCCTTTGAAAGGAAGTCCTTTACTGCAGGGAGGGAAGAAAGGCTGAGCAGCTGCCTTCCCTCGTACGGCACCTGCCTCTCCAGACCCGCAGATCGCACCAAAGCATGGCTACAAAGGACGGCAATTTGTGATTACAAAATTACACCTCTTCCTTTCCTAAATTCGAAGCAGCACTGCTCATACCACCCATTGCTCTTCTTTAGAGGTCCTCTCTGTCCCTGCTGTCTCAGTCTGATGGGGGAGGTATCAGGTGCACCTTTGGATTGAAAAAATAATTGGTTTTGGTAAATGGGTAGATGGGACTGTGTGAGCGGCCAAGTTGTTGGAAGCAGAGTTTGTATGCTTGTCATGCTGCATGGCTGCACACTGCAGGGTTTCTTTGTTTTATGCTGCCTCGCTAAGAAGAGCCTTGATAGATAGTGAGGCAGATTAGTTTGTCACACTGGTTTTAAACTGCTGCTGAAAATAGCCCTGAATACACAGAGTACCGTGTATTACCCAACACTAAAATACTAAGTAGGCCTGTTTCAAAGTTAATTCTTTAGGCTAAACCATAACCTGTGGCCTCTTTTCAGGTCAGTCACAGGGAGATGTTGAAATAGAGGCCCAAGCATCCATGTTGCCTCAGGGAGCTACAGTAACAAGAGGTTAAAGTATAAGCCAAAAATGACTGGAATCTCCTGCCTGTCGCTAAGGGGCAAATCTTTCATGTAAGGCAGCTTTCATTTCAACATGACACGCCCTCCCAGAGGCACAGTAACCTCCATCCACCACAGGTCTGCTAACAAAAAATCAGCAGAGCCCTACATTACTGGGAAATGCGTCACTTGTAAATAGTGAGCATTTGAAGAGTATGAGCACTGTGCAGTGTGGTATTTGCCGGGTGGGTGAGAGTGCGTGAGTCTGGCCTGTAGCTACCAGGAGTAAGCTGCTACAGTATGAGGAGCCATATTAAAGTCTCCATCATTCACCATTTTTTTTCTCACCCTCAGTTATGGATGGAAACAGATGACCGGGAAATTGCACCCTGTCTGACAAATGGCAGGATGGCATCGCTCCATGGGCTGCCCACCGGCAAACTGCTGCTACTGAAGGAAAGGACGGGAACAAATCGCCTCCCGCTGCTCCAATTACCGAGCGCGCTCATCTCACAGAGGGACTGCAGTCAACTCCATGGGAGGAGGATGGAAAAACACTGGCTTGCACAAGGGCACATGATGACGGGGTCAAGGGTAATATGACGTCTCGTTCCAATCAGCTGTCAGCCTGAATTTGTTACTTCACTAAAGTGAGAGCTCATCAGACAGGTGACCAATGCAGTTCGGACACTGTTGCATAATTCAAACAGTGAACTGATAATTAAACTACGAAAGGCTTTACATTTAAAAATCTGCCATGGAACTGCTAAATATTCTAACGAGTGTTGGAGGAAAGGGAGAGCCAAGGATTTTCTGTCCACTTAGGATGTGATATACTTGAGCTCTGCAACAGGGCTTGGCTATTCACTATTAGCTCAAGTGCTCCTTAGGGGAATGGGGGAGTTAGTAAGTTTTAAAAATAAAAACGTGGTAAAGCAGGGGGGGGAGTGGGGGTTCTTTGTTAGATTTAAATGCTGCACTATGTTCTCCCTGACAGGCTGGTGGTAATTTATTGCCACAGCCATTACGGTTATTAGAAAACTCACTCAGGAAGACAAATGGCGGCCTGGCTGGCCGTTGGTCTTCCGTCAGTGCTGACAAGGGAGACGCAGCACTCTTGGCTATTGACATTTTCACACGTAAAGCCAAGCTCTGCCAGCTGCATTGCAATTCAAACCCCAAGTTAATGCCAATAAGCTAAATCATCCCTGGCCTTGGTCTAGGACTTTTTTTTTCTTTTCAAGAGGAGGAGCGTTCTAGTAGGCAGTGACAGGCTACAGCCTTTTGGAATAGCCATTTCCTGGGCAGAGATTTGTCCCAGACTGACGGATTAAAATGAATCCTGTCATAAATAACTTTTATGACAAAGAGCCATTAAGAGAGGCCGTTAGGAGTGTCTAAATGGAAGCCATTTCTTCTGTATGACGGAGAGTGTAGAGGAAAGAGGGAAGAGAGCGAGGAGATATGAGACAAAGGCGCTGGGTGCCAATGTGCGTTTTCAATTTCAACATTTCTGAGGCCTATGAGTGATATTTCACTCAGTGGTCCAGAAACAATGACAAATGATTCCAGTTGTTTTGTAGCAATTGAAAGTGAAAGGTGACATGGCTATCAGTGAGGGCTTTGGCCTCACAATAACTCCCTGTCCAGCAGCACAAAACAGGGCTAAAAAATAAGGCTGAAAAAAAACAAAAAACAATTGCTGGTTGGGGACAGCACTCCAAAGAAATCAATCATTTAGAAATCAAGCGTAGGAATAGCAACTGACGCCACTTGATGTGAAATATGCATCCACTATTTCATCTCCAGAAAACATAGCGTTTGATAGATCACAAGACATTTACAATAACAGATTAGTTATGATCCACATCTTGTTATTTATTTGACAGTGAATAATATAACCCGAATACAGTGTGCATAGGGTGATATGGTAGCCTAATATGGGGTTGTCACTGGAGAAGGGTTGTATGAAAAGGAAGGACTGTAATTGTAAAGCCTAGTGCTCTTATGTTGACATGTATTCCTGAGGGCCACAAGGTGTTGAGTAGCTGTGTGTTGCCTTGCTAATGGAATGTCATGTGAAGGGGAATGCTGCGGACATGAGGGTAATGGTGATGATGACACTGTGCTGATAGCTTCCACAATAGCGTATTCTGTGGCATGTTTGTGCATTTGTCGAGGGGGGAAAGGTAATATACAGCACAGAGGCCGGTTCCATTACCTTGTGTCAGGAAACAACAAGCCCGCTGTACTGTATCAGAAAAATTATGACGGTTTGAACAGCTAACCCTGCACCGTGTGACTTGTAGCTCATAACGCCACTGAGGCTTTCCTGGTCACAAGCTCAAAATGATTTTATTCTGCCTTTATGAGCCGGGACAAGAATAGAGATAGGCCTACATATTGTGACACAGACATTCTCCGCACTGGGCCTTTATTGAAGCTAAGTATTGGCTTAGAGAGGGCCAAGGTTCAGGGCAGGCCGGGGTTAACTGTCGTTCCCTGACAGCCTAGATGAGAAAGATGTGCGCAGTGGGAGGTCACTGTGTGTCAGTCCGCTGGCTAACACCGGCTCATTGGGAGCCCGGCACGCTCCATTTAACTTCACAGGGCATCCACACCCAGTACGTCATACACACACACACATACACACAGCAAGCCCCTTGCTCCCCCAGCCTCTCCTGTATGGCCTTACAGGGCTCCCTGCCTCCAATAGCCTTCCTGGGAAGCCAGTCACTCTGCCTCATTAGGGTAATTGAGACAGGTCCTCCTGAGACTAAAGAGCTGCTGAATTGCTGCCCGCTCGCGCATTTAAAAGACCACTTAATCAAGTCCTTGTGTGTGTATGTTTTATTCTCTCTCTTTCTCATCATTCCCCTCCTCTTTCTTGTCATACTTTACTTTCAGTCATTTTTTACTCCCTTTTGCCTGTGTCAGGTCATTGAGTGGGATACAGGGAGGTGTCTGTGAGGTGCTAATTGCCAGTGAGGGAATGATCCGGGGGTTTTTCCTGCTCTAGACTCTAGACTCCCTCAATGCTGAGGGAGCCTCTGGCCCAAGGAGGTGTGAATGGGTGACAGCAAAGAAAAAAAAATGCTGATCTCTGGATCTGCTGGGAGGGAAGGAGGGAGGGAGGTAGAGATTGAGTGAGGGAGGAGAGGAAAATCCACCACCTCAGCAATTCTGGGGGCCGGGCCGCTCTGAGCTGACAAAGACACCCAGATTGCGGCCAGAGGTTGTCTCAGCGAGGCAAGGTGAGACTGAGCACCCGTCATGTAACAAGTCAGATTTAGCAATACTGCTGGGTCAGGTCAGACCCAGATTGAGGTTAGAGTCACGGCTGGCAACGCACTGCTACCGTCTTCTATTGCTCATCCATCTACACACAAATTACTGAACATTCCTCCTTAAGGCAAGAAATATAGCCTGGTGCTTTGTGTGAGGGCGTACGTGTGTGTGTGCGTGTGTGTGTACGTGTGTTGTGTTGTGTTGTATGTGTGTGTGTGCTTTATTTACACACACAAACACAGACCAGAAACAAATGACTATCCCAGAGATGCTGGAGGATGGATGGATGCTCCCAATGTTCTGTATTTTCTCTCCAGAGCTTATACAGGTCTGTGGCCTGCGTAGATGAGGACAGAAACTCAGATACTCATCTGCTACCATGAAATAAGACAATGACAATGCTGCGTCTTCAACAAACTACCTAACACAAAACAGAGAAAAGGGAGAGAGAGTGTGCCACCGCAGAGACCACTCTCCTTAATCATGCCCTATTTCTTTCTCTATTTCTGTCTCTCTCTCTCTCTTTCGCTCTAACACTCACTATGCAATTTTTTTACTACCATTCTCTTTTTCTTTCCATTTTTCTTTTTTTTCTCTTTAGTTCCCCACACACACCTCCCTCCCTTCCTCCTCTCTTATCAGTGACAGGCTGGAAACAGAAGCGAGATAAGGAAACGACGGAGCCAATACAAGGTGTGGTGGTCGAACACCAAGGCAGATTAGTCATTGACACGTTTGTCAGTTAACAATGGCACACATGCGGCTAAAAACGGGTAAATGGGAACAGAAACAATGAGATGAATCTCCGCTCATAATGCATTATGGGCCCCGCAGTATTAACAGCCAAATCCACTCGCATACGGTTCGTCCCCTGAGGTGTGGCGGGACAGATTACTAAGATGGAGCTGCTACTGCATAGGCCTAATCAGTTCCTGTCACTCAATCACTCAGACAGACACACAAGCACACACTTACACACACAGACACACACACACACGCATAAAGTAAAATACCCCAAGGTCTGCCTCATCACTTCCCCGCTCTCCCTGCCCCTGCAGAGCCGGACTCCAGAGGCTTCTCTTCCTCAAACGCCCACCAGAGACAGACACTAGAAGTGCATTCTAGTCAGTCTCCTGCCACTTTAAATGGCACTTCAATCAACAGAATGGCCATGAGTCCTCCACTCCCTTAAAAAATGTTGCCATTTGGAATTATTGCTGGGTTGTATGAGTGTGAAGACTAGTGGAGCATGGATGGAGCAGCTCAATGTATCCTCCAGGCTTTCTCTCTTTGTCTTTAACCTACTGTAATAAATTAGCTAATAGCCTGGACAAGCTCCAAGGCCAATATGTACTGATTCTCTAAGATTCTCTACAGTGCAATGTGTCATATTATTAATGGTTTTGATATTATTTTAATATTATATTTAATAATGTAAGTGATGATGAAAAGTCATCTACATGGCAGCACTGTAGATGTTGTGCCTTAGTTACACAAAGTTTTCTTTTTCTTCACAGACAGCTCCCGCTACCTCAATTAACTATTGATCAGATTTGTGGAACCAAATGTAAATAATTAACAAAAGTGAAGATAGCATCTGCAGCTCTACGAACACCTTCAATACAGGGGCCCGTGTATCTGGGATCAATAGGGCGTGGAGAGCATGCACCAACAGCCACTGCGAGGACCTCTGCAAGGTGGCTGGGGAAACAGAGAAAATCACATTTTTATCAGACATCGCAGCTGTGTCAGCAAAAAACATCAAGACCATGGTGATAATCAGACAGTGGCTGTTTCATTGTAGATACTGGACTGCGTAAAACTGTTTCTATCTTTGACATTTAAAGGAAACCTAATTAATTCTCTGAGGCAGCACACTAATAGGTAAACGAAAAGTGAAGCTGTTGACTGGGCGATAGAGGCACTATTGGACTTTCTCATACAGAAACTCCAGCGAGAGCCTTGCACTGCAATGAAAATCCCTCATCCTATAAGCAGCTCTGTTGGAAGTAATAGCCTGGTTGTGTCCAACAAAGCCCAGGTAAGCAAAGATGTGACATAGTGAGGAGAGAACAGCATAAAAGCTCCTTGGGGGAGGGACGTATGGCACAGTGGGGGGAAAACGAGAGTGGCTCCGGGTAACTCCATTTGAATATGAATGCCTCCCATGATCCACATCAAGGGCACTGACAGGGGCACCTCTATCCACAACTACCTCCAGTGAATGTGGACGCGTGTCTGCGTTTGTGTGTGTGTGTGTGTGGGGGGGGGGGGGGGGGGGCGCACGACTGCTCACTCGGTGCAGCCATCAGCCGCCGCATTATTCCAAGGCACTTTGTACAGTGCATTAATCACAGGGACCCTTGAGCGCTTCTACGGATCCAAATATTCCGACCTTGAGGTTACAAGAAAGACATTAGTCCCGTCGATCCATTCAAAGTATTGGAGACAGGGAGGGGAGCGGAGGGAGGGGGCCGAAAAGCTTTCAAGGTAATGAAATTCTGCCATAATTTAAAGGAAAAGACTTGTGGGGACAAGCCTGGGCCAGAGTAAGAAAAAAAATTAAAGATTAAATTGGATTTCTTTTTCTTTTTTCCCCTTTATTTTAAATTAGGCTTAAGTGCATGCGGGGGGTAGTTTTTCTTTCTCTCTGTTTTTTTTTTCAAACAAAAGCATGATAACAGCATTAACGTCCAGAATGAATCGAATCTTTTCCAAACCAATTAACCTTTGACAGAATGGATGAGTGGACAGGAATGAGAGTGGTGCATGAGGGAGGGAGAGAGAAGGTGGGAGGAATAGCGATAGTGTGGGCAGTGTACAGAAAAAAGAGGCCTGGCTGGCTGGTACTTCGCCTCTTGGGGGTGACTGCTGGGTCCGATGGGGGCCCCAGTTAGTGATAAGAATAGGGAGGGGGACCAGGAGGTTAGGTGGGCACAGGACACTTGGGACAGGCGATACTGAAGAGCACAGAGGACATCAGCACCCTCTCTCTCGCCCCCTCCTCCCTCCTTGTCCCTGTCCTGTCCATCCTGACTGATAGCAGAGGGGGTCTGCAGTTAACCCCACTTATTCTCTATGCTGGCTGGGAGCTCTCTCTCTCTCTCTCTCTCTCTCTCCCTCTCTCTCTCTCCCTCCCTCCCTCCTCCCTCCCTCACTGGCTCACACACAGCTGCAGCCGGTCCATTTAGTTAATTAAAGGCTCCATTTTGAGCTGGAGCCCGCTAGCTAATACGAGTGCCAATCAATAGATCTCTGGCTTATTCTGTGGGAGGGAGGGGTGACAGCACCGGGGCCGCATTCGGGGACGTGATTTGTAGCCTTGGCAGACAAGCCATGTCCCTCTCTGTCCGTCCTCTGTCTCTGTCTCATTTTGGTAGCCACCCTGCCCCCTTCTACAATCTCCTTCTCTCTCCCCACTGTGACATCTATCTATCACTGTGCTCTCTGTTTCTCTGCCTGAGCTATCTATGGCTTTTTCCATCTGCCTACAAGGAGTCACAGTCCTGTGTTTCCCTGTGACAGACAGTGTGTGTGCGTTTGTTTAGGTCACCATCTGCATGGGGGAGCCAGCTGTGTGGGGTTGCGGCAGGAGTGAGGGGGCGTGGGGGGTGAGATCACCAGGGTGTCCAGAGGGATGATGTGAGGACTCAGGGACTGGGAGAGGAAATTACAGCGGGACAGAAAGCAGGGGCCCCATGATGAAACACCACACAGCATTCCAAAGGCCACAATGCAGACTGGGAGGCTCATTTTCTACGTTTGCAGCCGTGTCCCAACGTGTCAATATTAGTCCTGGCATGCTGCTTCGAGGAAAGATGGTCTCGGGGAGCGGTGGGTTGCCTGTCACAGCGCTGGACTATGAAAACAAGCTGTGTGGGAGCCTCAGAGATAAGGAGAAAGGATCATTGATGTTGGGAATCGGAATCTTAACAACAGATCTACTGTAGGCTATATTGCTGTAACTGCTGTAACACCAAATATATAGGAGCAGTGCCACTTTGATTCTTTGTCCCGGACAATGACCCTCCATACTCATAGACAGGAAGTCAACAGTGTTTATATTGATTCGCACTGGGAGTCCTCTTCAGGTATAAAAGCTTCTACAGTGATCCTCCATATTCTCAAAATATAATTTTTTTTGCTATTGTCTCATACCACAGCAAGAGTGGAAGAACCACAGGCTAAGCAACCATCATCAGCTTCACACGGCGTCTGTCTGCTATGAATAATGGCTGAGGGCGGCAGGCGGTGTAGCAGTTCAGGATCCGCAGACAAGCTCTCTCTGCTGGAGTCCTCCGTTCTTCCAGTCCCTCCGTTCCTCCGGTCGCAGCCAGCAGCATGGCAGTGGAGCAGCTCATTGGGCTGCTGCTCCAGCTTCGCAGCAGTCCGTTGACAATTCTCTCCCTCCAGGGAGACGGCGCGCACAGGCCTTGATGCTTGGCCGCCGTTGTTTTTTCGGAGGCCTTTTCCTTCCACCTCCTCCCTCTTGCTTCTCCTCTTTCTCTTCTCATCTCTGTTTTTAGTGAGAATGCCTGGTGCTTTTCCCATTTCTCTAATCTAAACTCCCTCCTCTCTCCTCTCAGAGGAAGCCCAGGGGGCCTTGTTCATATTCTCTCCTCTTATTGTGTTTCATCTTCTTCCTTATGACACAGAACTATCCCCCTAGAGTATCCAGCTTTCAGCCAGGGAGCTGGAGAAAACGCATGGTTAACCCCATTTTATTCTGTCTATTCACAGGTTCCCCTACAAAGCTCTGGCGCACAGAGTAGATAAGAAATCATTCATATAGAGTAGAAGAGAAGGTACTGTATGCATTCAACGGACGCGGAAGAGAAGGCCATTTTCTGCAAAAGAGTGTGACACTGGAAAGGAGCAGTACATTTCTAAGCAACATATTGCAATATATTGTGCAGCTTATGAAACAACAGAAGAGCTCATTCACCAAGAGAGCTGTGAGAAACAGCTGTTGTGGGAGTGCTATGCTGCTGTACTTTGGACTGGTTACGCTAGCTGTTTTTAGCTCTGTTACTATAAGCTCTCTAATTTCTGAATGGAACCACAGGTGGCGGTTGGTTCCTTGCCAATCATTCACTTGTGTATATGATATTAAAACACATGCAATTTAGATAAGAAACAATAAAGTCAAAATGTCTTTGCCATAAAAATCCAGTCTGCCTTCCTCCATGCTGCTGGTCCATATACCTGTGACTGCTAAGTAAATGACAAATTTGCCAAGGGTAGCACTCAGCTGTGGATTGACTCCAAAGCAAAATGATGTACCCATGCCATGTAATATAGCTGTCAGAAGAGGGGGTTATCAACCATAAGGTATGACACATAAAAATGTAAATGGACAGATGGGGGATAAATAAAAGGAGGGAGGGGGGGAAAGGCTCCTCTCCATAGCTGTTTTTGCAATGACCTCATCTCTCTTTCACCCCACTCTTTACTCTTGCTCTCTTTCTTTCTCTCTCTCACACTGAGACACACTCCTACTGCGTTCCTCAAGCACATGCTCCCTCATCCTCGGTCACCCTAACCCCCTCATTTCTCCAGCCCTCCCTCCTCCCCAACTCTCGCTCTGTGCGTAATTCAATCATCCCAAGGAGATGGATATCCGTCCCCTAGGAGCGCTTACGCTCTCCATTTCCTAAAGCGCTTGATCAGATTAATTGATTGTCCCCCCCTCATCTCTGCGCTCCTTGTGCCTGAGCCGACCGAGGCTGGTGGTGGCGGAGGGCAAGCAGGAATCAGGTTTGCATTGATATTTTTATAAAATGCCTTTTCCTTTCTGCCCCCGGACAGACCCCGTAAAAGGACAAAGGGGAATAGATAAAGTACATGAGCCAGGAGAGGAGGAGGGGGAGGAGGAGGAGGAGCGTGGAGTGGTGGAAGCCCGGGGAAAGATACGGACAGGATTTATAAAGAGGACAAAACAACAACCTGCAGCGTACAGGAGAGACAAAGCAGAACAGGAGATATAGGAGCAGGATAAAGTAGATAGGCGATCAATGTAATGAAATAAACAGGGGTGTTTAGGAGCTCTGGGGGCGTATATGCACGTGTGAGTGCGTGTGCATGCATCTGCATGTATCTGTGCACCATGTCGTTTGGCTGCGGGGCTGCAGAGCGCAGCAGAGGGGAGGGGAGGGGAGAGTCGAACCCAGCCCCACAGGGAGGCAGGAAGACCTCAACTCATCCATTATAACTGAGAGCCAAGCGGCTGCCATGTCTCCTGATTGCTGAGTCCCTGTGGAGCTGTCTCTCTCTCTCTTTCTCTCTCTCTCTCCCTCTCTCTCTCGCTCTCTCTCTCTCCTCCTCCCCCCCCCCCCCCCCCCCCCCCTCTCTCTCTGCCGCTGGGGAGCACAGTAGATTACAGCGCTGTTCCAGTCCTTTGGCTTCTATGTTATGGCAGGGGCCAAATACACACACACACACACACACACAAATTCACATAGACAGGGATAGAAACTCGCTCTCCTCTCTCTTATCTATCTGCCGCACATGTTCCCCATACGTGTAAAGCTTTTACCTGAGCGAGCCATTACAGCTGAGGCTTTTACCTCTGGAGAGCCAAATTACCTCTCGGATACAACCTTCCCTTTTTCAGCTCGCCCTTGACATTTAGTTCACTTGCATTTCCTCCGCACGCATAGACATGAACATACACCACAAACACACACACACACGCACGCACGTGAACACACACAAATAAACACAGTTGCATGTCCTTAAGGTCATAATTCTCTATCATTAGACCTGTACACACTTAGCACCATCTACCTTAAGTGTTCAACAAATATGTATGCTGGATGGAACAGCTTCCTGTCACACACAGCTCAGGCAGGATCAGAACAACACAACAGAGAGTAGGCCATTTCAGACTTGGCAATAACAGGTAAAGCATACTTTACATCTGTTTTATTAAGGAAAGAGAGAAGAGACTGGTGCTAACGATAGAGATAGAGAATCATTCATCCAGCAGCACTTACACCCAACTGCTGAAACACAACTAAAGCAATAACAATTCATTATCACTGCTTATTGCTCACCCAAATCAAAAAAAATGAAGGGAAACTGTTCCATAAACAGTACTGTATCCAAATAAACGGTGTTTTCGAATCATAACATTTAGGCCCACTTAGGGCTGCACAATTAATCACTGATAATCGTATATTGTGATTTCCACAATTAATAATTATGTAAATTATGTAAAATGCAATGAAATAAATTTGTTTCCTGAAACCGAGACAAATAATAGTGATACATAATCGTGACCACAATATTTAGCGAAATAATTATCATTTTTGCCATAATCGTGCAGCCCTATATGCACTGAAACTCATACTGAGAATATGTCTCAGAGCAAACCTTGGTTCCAGTACCAAAACGACCCCCATCCTCCACTGCCACCAAAACAATCTGGAGGAAACACAATGAAATGTTTCCCCAGTAGGCTATGACAAAACTGCCTTTCCACTAGACTATTCAATCACGGGACGGCCTACAGCCCAGTGCTAGCCTAACTGGGTGTGAGAGGGGGATTGTGAAAGACGTGAGGCGGATGATTCATTGAGAGCCCAGAACCACACGTTGCTGCTCCCTGCTGCTCGGAGGGGGGATGACTAGGTTAGGGGGAAGGAGGAGAAAGGGAGAAGCTGTGAAAAAAATGTGTGCACCTGTACAGAAGAGCCGCCGGTATTGATTGGACAGACTTGTTTGGCTAAATATGCGGCCTGTTTGTCTATTTCATGGTCAATTTGAGAGGTGAGCCACATTGGCTGTTTGCTGCTGTGCAGAGGCAAACATGTACAGACAGCATCTTTGTAGGGGGGAAGCTGAACTCCTGACCTGAATACACATACTCATCAACGCAGACAGTCGCACTGATACACACACACGCGCACGCGCACACACATAATATGCTTGAGTACTCAGCCGACAAACTAGATCAACACACCATTTATTTTTCTTTCCGAAAGCCTCACTCTCTTTCTCACTTTCCCCAGACTTTTTATTTGCTACGGGGCCAAGCTCTCAGGCTGGGATTGATCCTGAGCTGCCGTCTTGAACCTGTGCCCCGAGGGCAGCTCAGTGCAAACACGCAGCAGCCCCTCTCCACTTACTCCAATCATGGTTACACTCTCTGCTATGTTACACACATACACACATACACACATACACAAACACACACATTAAGCACTGGCCATCTCCGTGTGGGCTGATTTAAAAGAACAGAGGTCCGAAAAACACTAATTATACCAGAAAAAACAGTTCTTCTCCACTAAAACAGACACACTACTTCATAAGACAAAACTCTCTACAGAGACTTGTTCTCACTCAAAGTGCTAACTCGAACAGTCACAGTGGTAGAGCAATAAACTCATCTGTCGAGGAAAATTATAAAAATGACTAGCATGTGTATAGGTATGGGGGGAAAAAAATCAATAAGCATAACAGCCGCATTGGATATGACAGCAACAATTTCATACACCATATCCCATTTGCTGAGTGCTTTTTCATGGCGGAGCACAAAAGAAATCCATTATTTTTTGCAAAAGCAAAGATTCATTTGAACATTTTACATAAATAATTCATACAAAGAGAGATGCCTTCACAATGTTTTCACCTGGAGACAGACAGCTAACTAGCGAGAAAGCTCACTCGCCCGCCCACCCTTCTCTCTTTGAAGAAGGGAAAGGGGAAGAAAGGGGCATATTTGCTTTGATTCATTTATCCTTGCTTACTATGTATAAATGTCATTAAGAGTGGTTGCTGCGCTGCGGTTGTGAAGTTATGGAGTAGCCGGCAGCACAGCGGGAGCTGTAATAAAGCAACATGGTGATTAGAAGAATACATCCCACACATACACACTGTGTCAGTCAGGGGCCTAATGTCTCTGTAGAGGCTTGCATGTTAAAACATACACACACACCCCCCACACACACACGCGCACATACACAGAAGTATATATGCAATTACTGCCTGTGTTTTGCTGAGGCTGCCCTGACTTCATATGGACTTTGTGATTGATGGATTCTGTGATTGGTGCTGTGAGACAGGTGGAGCTTTCAACTGAGCTAATCTACACTGCCTCCTGCAGGATAACAGCCCTCAGTGGACCAGTGATGATGTGAGAAACTGTCACCATCACCTTCAGCTGAGCATCGATGCTGATAATGATGACGATAAATGGTGTTTGCATAGCACCTATCAAGTCCTCAAAGTCCAGGAGCCAAGTCGTGGATTGTGTACAAAGACCCTAGAGTTGTGTGTAGTTGTAGATGAACAATTCTTGGGATTTCCCCGCCAGATATTTTCTTAGGTGGCTTGATTGATGTCTTTTCTTTACCAGGCTTTTAATTGGGTCCCAATAGCTTTGTCTTTGCTTCTAAAGGTTATTCACTGTTTTCAACCCCCCCCTGTTCTGACAAACAACCCACCCCACTGGCAACATTACCACCCAAGCCATTTTGTCAACAGAGAGCAAAACCCTAAGCGCTAGTCAATGCTATCACAAGGGCAGTACCCCCTACCTTCCATGCGATGCGATTGCCTTTGGCGTTGTGCTCCAGGGCCATTGGGAACTCTCCGCGCTCGTAGAACTTGCGGAACCCCGTAGGTTTGGCCGGACGCTCCCGGAAAGCCCCCGCAGCTGGCGGCCCCACCACCTGGTCCGACACCAGGACCAACAGAGGGGGGAGAGTGAGTAAAGAAAATTGAGAAGTAGAAAATGGGATTGAGGAAAAAAAAACAGAGAAATACAGGGCAAGTGAGAGAATTGTTTTATGAAATCAGAATTGACTGTGTTTTTCCCCTACAAGAATAGAATCACTCCCAGTGCCTTTTCTTAAAAGTAATTCAGGGAGACATATGTGCCTGCTCCTCTGCTCCTCTAAGGCAGCCAAAACACAGATTGTGTGTGAGTGTGTGTATGTGTGTGTGTGTGTGTGTGTGTGTGTGTGTGTGTGTATGTGTGTGTGTGTGTGTGTGTGTGTGTGTGTGTGTGTGTCTCTGTGTGTGTGTCTGTGTGTGTGTTGGCCCTGTAGCCAGAGGCACTGCCAGCGGCATTGTTAGGATCATCTTTTCTCTGCCTCCATATTGGATATGTGCTATTACTGTGCCACTGAAAGCCAGTGGGACTCCTATCACTTTACACCGTGTCTGCTGCTAATGTTGTGGTGGTATTGGTAGTGATGGTACTCATAAAACAGATGTACGTCAATGCAACACATTAGAGTTGAAAGGAGAGGAAGTGAAGCTAAAAAGATTACATTGTAAAGAGGATACTACAACAACAACGCCTGCAGAGAAACACTCCACCACAGTCCGAGTGTGGAAAGTGTCCGAAAATCCAAACCAAGCACCTACTGAAGACCCAGGGGTGAGACTTTTCAAATGGGAGCCACTCAGGCATAGTTGAAGAATTTGGATAGAAGTGATTGAAAACATTAGAGCTTTGCAACAGCATGTTGTAACGGACGAATGACAGAATGCCGGAGCCAATCGTTTCCCACCCTGCGTCCCTTGTGCGCATCCCTCGCCATCTGTGTCGCGCCGCCACATGACTGGCAGATGCGTTGCTGTCATTAATCCTCAGATTACCGCCCATTGAGAAACAGAGTCTTTCCACAGCAGCCCACAGGCAGAGCAGAGTGGGACTGGGATGTGTACGGTACAGCAGTACAGCATATGACTGGCGTATTTGAAATGAAGGTCCTGTTAAACTCAATAGATTGAGCAGTCCTCTCACCTCCAGTATTTTTTAGTTTATTTAAACAGTTGAAAAGTAGAGAGGGAAGCAAAACTATGTGGGGTTTCGATCCTAGGGACACATGTGGCTTCAGTGGAGGCGGACTTAACCACTCTTCTATCTCCAGGCACGACAAAGAACACTTGAGAGATTTGAAAGAGCCTTTAATCTAGTATTTTGGTGGCAGTGGGGCTAGTTTAGTTTGTTTTTATTTTACATCTTACAGTGGTATTGCCTGTTTGTTGCATAATTCAAAAATAAAAAAAAGTTTAAGAACCACACTTAGAACCACAAGTGTATCCCTGTAAAACTGCCACCAAGGAGTGATGTAATATGGATCAAAATCAAACATAATGCAGTTTAAGTTGCTCATGCGATGTGGTGTAACTGGTGCCAGTATAGCTAGGCCCAAGAGAAATAAGAAGAGAGGAGAAACTATTATGAGGGACCCTGAGTGAGTGTCTGAGCACTCACTGCATTTAAACAGCCTTAATGCACCATGGGATTGCAGCGCAGGCATTTCAAATGAATCCGTTTGGAGCGTTTGTTTACCATGCCAGGGAATACTGAATAATATTATGCTGAATTAATAGGCACAGGTTTGTATACCTGCAGGAGAAAGACTACCCAAACAAAATGTCTGTGACTAACAATGCATGTAAACCACAAGAAAAAAAAGGCACTCTGTAGTATAGCCTACTGTACTATCCAAAATGAAATTCATTGCAACAAATGATAGGCCATACATTGATGCTGGAGGGCATGAACGCTTGTATTGTTTTAACTTCCAATCATCATGAATAGTAAACTGTCAGCCTGCCTCATTAGAATACTGTTTCACTTCTGAGTATTCATGACAAGGACAAAAAATAACTCAGTACAAGCGTTTAATGCTTTTTGATGCTGTACACCTAGACCCTATGAAGCATACATCAGTACTGTGTGTCTGTCTTCCTTCCTTCCTTTCTCTGTCTGTCTCTGTTCCTCTCTCTACGGGAGCTGTTTTGCAGTCCTAGCTGGGGAAATAGGCAGCTGTAAAGCTTGCAGATCAGTGACGCTCCAGCCTGCAGGAGCGACAAAGCCCTCATATCCAGGTAGCTAGGACGGTGGTTGAGCCATGCTGCACAGGAAGGCTAAAAATAGCTCAGACTGGGCAGCTAGGAGAGAATGAACCCAGACTGCATTGACTGGCTGAGCGGCTTTTATGGTCAGGAATGATGACGCCGCAGTCAATTCCATGGCCTGCATCCATGGCCGAGGTGTTGCAAGCTTCACGGCTATTCCCCCGCTTTCTCTCCAATTATCATCACTGGCACAGGCGCACACATACAGCCAGACAAATGCACAAGTAAGCATGCACACGCCTATATGCACGCACGCAGGCATATTTTCTAATGGGTCTGCACACGCTACAAAAGGCTTCCAGACCACAGAACACAGAAGCCCCTTCCTCCCCTATGGATGTAGGCTAGCGTTCCTCACAGCTTTAGGAGAACTGTAATAGGAATAGCGTTGTGGGGAGATTATCACCTGCCAGCTTCCTGATGCCATTCCACTGATCTGCCTGCTCCTGCTCTGCCATTCATGACGTTCCGGTCTAAAGCCCCTGCATGCTGAGAAAGAAAATGCTATCCCTGAAAGTAATAGCTAGCTTCTAACCTAGTTTGTCTTACAGCAGCCTTGGAGAAGCTATAGAGTTGCTTCCTTCCTCTGAGAGGCCATGGGGACTTCAAACTATAGGCCTGCGATCCAACATCCCAGCATCCCATCAAACACAAACACAATGGACAGGGTGAGCATTCCACAGGAAGAGCACATGATGTCTATGTTGTAAGCAGCAATGTCTCTAAGTTCTGTCTTGTATGGGTAGGCACGGATCTGCGTTAACTCAATTTAGACTAGGCGTCTTGAGGACAACAACTCCTGCTGATTCTGTTGTTCTGTTAGCCAGCATGTCACATTGTCGCTAGCTCTACACTTCTCCCTTCATCTGCATCATTTTATGTGACTTTCCTGTCTCCCGCAACTCTGCCTGTGTATCTTTGACTCCCTTCTGTGTCAGCGGTGTGAGGGGCCAGAAAGGTGGTGGTGTCGCTATTGAAATGAAAAAAGCTCCATTCAGGGCCGTATACTCCAGTGTAATTGAACATAGCCCCTGCTTTAAAACACTGGCATAAACATAAACATGAATGTCGAAAAAGACAAGAAAAAAGGAGCCAATAACACAGACAACATACAAGCACATCACATCCCGCTCCTCAGAGGAGGCCATAAAGCGAGCCTGTGAGGCGACAGACTACAGAACGGAGATAGAGGTGGTGTAAGGCAATAAAGGGAGGAAGTGTCTGTTTTGTGTGCCCCTGGTGCACACATCAGGGAGTCATAACAAGGAAGTACTGGTCAGATGAGCTCCAGGCTGTCATTTCTCTCCATCGCTTTCACTCTGCCTCCAGATCCGTTTCCTCCCTAATGCTGTTGTCCACTCCAACTAGCTCCACCGTAAACCTGGCTGCTCCAAGACCCACACAGGCAATAACACACAAACACGCATTCACGCACGCACGCATTCACGCACGCACACGCGCGTGCGTGCACACACACACACACACACACACACACACACGCTCCCCACACTGAACTCCCCATGGGCGAGCTCCTGCAGAGGTGATTGGACACCGGCAGGGCCTTGCGCTCCTGTCATTTATAAAGGTGTCACCCTGAGAAACAGAGATGCTCCCTCTAACCTTATTAGTATGGCGCTTCCATGGGTTTGCTGCCTGCTGTTGACACGCAGAGCGAGGAGGGGGTGGGGCCGGAGGAACAGCGTGCAACGGAAGGAAAGAGATGAAGTGAGAGACAGAGGCTGAGAGATAGGGAGGCAGGGTAAAGATGGAGGGCGAGATGGGCGTGAGAGAGACAGAGACAGAAATAAGCTGGAAAGAAATGGCAAGAGAAAGAACACAGAGAGAGAAAGAGAGAAAGAGGAGAGATGACAATGGAGAAAGGGGGATGGGGAAAGAGGGAGAATGATGGAGAAATAGTGGAGACGAGAGGAAGAGAGAGTGAGAGAGACGGGGAGACAAGAGGTGTGGCTCATCAATTCTGAGGGTGAGTTCAGCGTGGCGAGGCTGCTGCAGCATGTAGGTGATCCATCACTGTGCCTGGGCCTCCAGCACCAGCTCTCCCTCTCTCTCTCTCTCTCTCTCCCTCTCTCTCTACCACTGCCCCAAAATGCCTCTGAATGCCTGTGATAGATGTTTGGTGAGGGGCCGTCAATTCACTGTCAGCCCTGCATTACCATTACTACTGCACTCCCTCATATGAGGCCCTGGTTAATATCTCTCTCTCTCTCTCTCTC